>NC_051154.1:76616900-76916900 GCF_013339745.2 Dermacentor silvarum | reverse complement strand
AAAGGGACTACTTATTCTGTAATTCAGTATTCAAAGAACATTTACAACAAAAGTGTAAGTTCAAACCTTAGTTGTTGGCAATTGCTGAGTAGTTCTTATATTAAAGAATCTGACTTGTGGAGCTGCATTCATTTCGGGAAAAAACAATTACAGTGGGCAGTTTTGAATGCAAGTGAGGTGTTTCCTTTTTTGTATTGGTTCCCCTTCTATGAAGGTTCAGAATTTGCATAAGTGTGTTAATTTGCATAAGCTCAGCCTTTGAATAAACTTTGTGATTGAAAGTAATATTACTAAAGCAGGTTGGGGTGATGGAGAGAGTGTACGTAGGTGTATGTAGGGTGTGTGTGCGTACTTATGCATTTCATAATTGCCATTTGTCAAGTCTTAAATTCCATAAGCTTTCATGCAATGATTCCTTTAATTAACAGTGGTGTAGATAACAAATGTGACGAGTGTGCTGAGGTTTAAATTACTAGATATACAATGGCAGTCCTAAAATTTGATAAAATTATTTGGAAAAGTGAACTCCCAGTAACTAGCTCAAGATATTTTTTAACCACTAGTAATAAGATGTGAAAATTCTGCCTACAGAGCTTTTATATTATATTTGAACTGTATTTCAGAAAGGCCAGAATCTGCTAAATTTTGTGATCACAGAAGTAGTGCTTCATCTTCAGCAGCAGAGCTTTTGACAGGTCAAGTGAAAGATCTCGGGACATGCATCGCACACTTTGTGATGCACTTTTTGCCATATCAAAAATAAATTGTAAAAAGCTAAGGTTCATTCCACATTGTCATTTATTTCATACAAATAGTTTCCTTGTCATAATGCATAGAGTTACGATACTTATGTGAGTATGGCCACATATAAGTGTCAGTCTAGACACATAATTCATTCACTGTGCTTTGCTTGTAAATTTAAATGCAAAAGCCTGTCATATTTGGCAGTGCTAGCTTTAGATAAATTAATGATAAAAGCACCGAGATTCATTCTACTGATACAGTTCATTAATTATCTAGCATTGATCTATGCCCATGCTATTCTTTGGTCATGATATTCATGGCTCATTTGGCAGTTTTTAATATGGACAAGAGTGGCAAATTAGGTGGGCTGGCATGTCTGCATCTTTCCAAGTAAACAGCTCAGCGACTGATGACATTAAGAAAAAATTAACAAAAACGAGTCCTTGTTGAGTGTTCTTGCAAACAAGAAAACTTGTCGACTTCTTCTTTAGTATGAATGTTTGTGATTGCATGCACTTGATGCTGTTTGTGTGTTTGGTTTTAAGAGAGGATCTGATGACGCTATGCTGGAAAATCAATAAGTCTTGTCTGTGGTCTTGTAATCGCAGGTCGAGGAGGCAATGCCTGGCTTGGCCCTGCTGGCTGTGCCATGTTCACCGTGTGCCTGCAGTTGCCACTGCATTCACCACTGGGCCAAAGAAGCCCTTTTGTCCAGCATCTTGCTGCCCTGGCTATGGCCAAAGCTGTCCGTAGCACACAGGGCTATGAGGTACTGCAGCAGTGGGGAATTGCCCTGCTGATTGACTTGTCATACATTCGGTTTGCAGATTCATGTGTAGAAAACAAGCAGTTTTGCTTGAATTGAAGATTTACATGTGCTAAATAAAAGTACAGCATGTCATTTATCAGCTTATTTATGTCCACTGCAGGAATGTCTCTCCAATTAATCTCCACCTAACCCTGTCTTGCATCAACTGACTCCATCCTATGCTTGCAAATTTGCTAATCTCATCACACCACCTAAAACTCTGCGGCTCTCGACTTTTCTTGGTACCCATTCTGTTGTTTTGAATAAATGACCACTTATCTGCTCTACACATTACATGGCCTGCCCAACCACACTTCTTATTGATGTCAACTAGAATATCAAGCTGCGTGTGTTTCCTCTCTAATCCATGCTAATGTCGTCCTGTCTCTTGATGTTATTTATGCCTAACATTTTCTATTTCATCGCCCATTGCACAGTACCTAGTTTCCTCTGAAGTTTCTTTAATACCTTATTTACCCAATTCTAACGTGCCCCCGAATCTAACTCGTACCCAATTTTCGCGGGTTTAAAGTAAGAAAATAAAAGTGCACCTAAATGAAGCATGCACCTGAATGTAACATGCCCCCTACTAATAATGGAACAATATGGCACACACCCAACGTTTGCGATCAGAAAAAAACATGACGTGCAGAATTCACCTTTTCAGAAGGGAATTTTTTAGGGAGCTTTTATGATAAAAGTGGCGCGTCGTCATCACCATTTGCGTTTCATTGGCCACAGGTGTTAAATGCACAGGGGTGGTATTCACGAACGATGACTTTTAGATATACTACAATCACTTGCGCGATATTTTTGGTGACTCTGCATCAGACTTCTCGATGTATGCGGCTGACAGTGTTGGTGGCACAGTGCCAGAAATGCTGGTGGCCTTATACGCCGGCGCATCCGGTGCCTTGTCGCACGCCATCTCGCGAAACTGATAGTAAGTCCGAGAGTGATCGACCGAGAATACTGCTCCAGATCGTACTCGAGCACGCGCAGCTTAAAGGTGCACCACGAAAGGTGGAACTGATTCTTTTACAGACAGTTGTATCGTTGGTATTTCACGAGCACTATTGTTATGTCATATTCACAACACGGCAGTGTCTGAGAAAGGGGAAAGTGGGTACGTAAATAACAAGGAGAAAAGAGGGGAGGAAGACTTTGACGAGGTAGTTCACTGGTGCACGTATACATGTTCCCTTTCAGAGGTGTTTTTGCCACTGCATTCTTGAACTGTCACTGACTTTATCTTCAGAAAGAAGTTTTAAAGATGAAACCTTAAGTATAAGCATTAACGTTGTAGCGCTGTTGATGAGTTCAGCTAAAAAAATAGTAATGTTGGCTTTATAGTGACTATTGCGATGAAGCTCAAGACACTGACTGCTTTGACCAGGTAATTTCATGCCCATCTGTTAATGGCCTCTAGTGTGCACTTGCAAATCCATATATTCATCGCAAGTGAGCATCACTTGTGATGAATATAGGGATTTGCAAGACGAAAGACTTGTTAATAATGAGCAAACAGGAGTGCCATGCAGTGGAATTAGTATGTGAGAGCAGCGTGAGCAAAGGCCCACACAAAGGTGCAGGAGTGTTCACACTTCATTAAAAACACTGGTGTTAAACAGAGTGCACATGGCACTGTGAAGCAGTGACCTACACAATTTTGCTTTCCCGGCCCGAGTGGTGGAATGACTTGCTGACATACAATGGGAGCTTTCTCTAGATAGCCTAGCAAAGCACTCTGAATGAGTGCTGTAAATGCGATGCATCATTCTGAATCGAATTGCAGAGCCAAAAAATGTAATACTGCATTGCAACGCCAAGGAAACTGCCGAGGAGTGAGAAGTAGAATGTGCAATGGGAAGCAAATGCTGAACATTGAGACAAACAGCCTCCATTCGATAGCTTGCATGAACTGTTCATTTGTGATGGTGTTTTTTGCATAATACAAGGTGATGATTAATTAACTAGTAATTTTAAATGCGTAGCGCAGTCAAATACTCTCACTGGTTAGCAGCTGGCAGAAATGCAAGTGGGTAATCAGTCTAAAGCAGACAAGCCGTGCTGCCATCATGTTTTGCCAGAAGATAAGAAATAGAGGAGCACATGTAAGGTTGCCTGGGCCGGTATTTTGTAGCGATGCATTATGCTTTATTCTATGCTAGTCTTATCATCCACTGCACACGACTGGCTGATCCCGTTGATAACGTGAGCGGACCGTTGCTCTGACCACTGACCAAGCGCGAAAAGGCATTAGCATCGGCAAGGCATCGCTACAAAATACTGGCCCTGATTTTATGGTGAGCAAGTGATAAAGGAATTGCTAGCACGTACTGCTCTCGTCTGCTCCCAGTATTGTGAAACTGCTCCTACTCTATTCAGCTATGAATGTACCATTTGACTGCTATTTTTGACTGCTCCAGCTGGACAGCTGGAGAGCATCAGTGTTGACAGGAGCATTTTCAGAACACTTAAAACGTAGAAGTGTTTCTGTTTTCCCTGTGGATGTCGATATAACATAGGTAAAAGAGCAAGGTTGTCAATACTTGATTGATGAAAGTACTAAGGTTAGTGATGCGCTTATAACTGCTGCATGCTTTCTTTTCAGATGGTAAATATCAGAGTGAAGTGGCCAAACGACATTTACTATGGGTCCCATGTGAAAATAGGAGGCGTCTTGGTCTCATCAACGGTTAACAAGGATGCCATTACTTGCTTTATAGGTAAGCTGAATTCACTTCATTAGTAAAAATGTTGGCTATGAAGAGTTTTCCCCTACACTACTGTATTTTCCGGTGTATAAGTAGTGGTTTTTTTTTCTTCAGAATTTTATGTTGGTGCATCTTATAGAACTGCCGTTATATTATTATATACTGTTTTTTTTTTTTTTTCGGAAGAACTGCCTTCAAAATCATATTGGATGCTATGGCCACGCGAAGCGTGCTGGGTTTACCTCCTCTGGCAGTTGCTACGGGTTGCTTGCGTGCTATGGAGGTACCAGGTTCCTCTCGTGATTGAGTTGCCGAGCGCCGTGCATGAAGGACGGAGCAGCAACGCAAGTGGCGGCAGGCCGACCGCGAGTTGCCCGACTTTGAAGTTTTTGCATCTGCAGATCGCTTTCAAGATACGGCGCGTGCCGCTGTGCAAACTTCCCAGTTGCTACCAGAGTACAAGTCACCCCCCTACCTCCCGCGCTGCTTTCCCGCTTTCCTCCTTTGTGCCCGATTTGGCTCACTGTCGCACGCTTTCACTCACACATACAAAATACTCCGCATGGGGATGATGTTATCGCTTTTGGACTTTAAACGGAACGTCGCGACGACCATGATGGCAGAAATGTGCCTGGAGTGTCCATATCATTGCTATTGCAATTATTATAGGAATATGGCACCTGTACGATTGTGCATGACCCGCGTTCACGAAGTGAAATTTTTTAAAATTGCTTAAGGCTCATTCACACTAGGCTGACACCGATTTTGGTCTACCGACTGTTGGCAACAGCGTTTTCCTTCCTTTAAACCATTAGCCACCGCGTTTTCTGTCCTGTTTACTGCTGTCACCAACAGCCGGTCGGGTGTCGTGTCGGCCTAGTGTGAATGAGCCTTTACTGAATGAACAGGTGCATCTTATACACCGGTGTGACTTATGTACGTTTTTTTTTTCCTTCTTCCTACCCCCCCATAAAAACTGTCGTTTTGAGGGGAGTGCAACTTATACAAAGGTGCGACTTATTGATTGAAAAATACGGTACTTACGCTGTGTGCAGTTATAGAAACTGTTATAGTAGAATCTCAATCACCTGACCCTCTTCCAAAACAAAATTAGAACAGTGAAGTAATGTGTGCTATTGATAAGTGTTCAATACTTGTGGGCTAAGAAGCCTGTGGTGACCATGCTTGGATCTCCTACACCGTCTCAAATCGTTGCCTTCTCAGCTTCGTTTTCAGTTTTAGAAACAAAAAATTGGAGGACACTTAAGCTTCGCCTTTAAGAGTGGAACGCGATAGCATTTAAAGTTCCCTGGCTGCTTATCAGGCTTCCCAGCAACTGCAGCTTTCTTTCTCTCCAACTTCGCCTGCGCATGCGGCTGCTGTAGGGAGCCTACATGCAACGCTGTTGTAAGCTGCTGAGGAGGCGAGCGCCATCTGGATGGTATTTTTGCAAGGAGGAAACCGCAACGCGCCGCTGTTTGGGTGGTAGAAATGCAGGAAAAGGGGCTTGTGTTTGAGTTGCGTAAGAAAATTATGTTTTCTCATATATTCAAATTACAATACGACGCTATCACGTTTGTAGGTTGTGGTTGCTGCATACTTTACAATTTTTTTGATGCATTTCACTTTGAGAAATTCCATTAGTTCACCAGCGCCTCTGCACCACGCCCTTGCCTGCATGGTTGGCGTGGTTCGGTATGATTTTCTTGGCAGGGGCAACGCCCCTGACGCCGACACCGGATTTTAGCTGTAATAGCTGTAGAGTGCGAGGTAGGGCAAGTAGAAAGGATGTGGCATCAATGTCATGCTGTTCACCAAAATCTGTCAAGTCACAAGGGCAGTATATTGTTGTCATGGAGCAGCCATGTGTATTGACACTGATAAGGTCGTTTTATTCCCACACTTTGCTATAAATACATTTGAACTTCGACATATGTTGGTAGGAGGAACAGATTCTTTATTGACCAAAATTTTGTGAGACCAAAAAGGGAAAAAAATGAATTATGACTTCATGTTGCTTCTCACTTGCCTTGCCTTCATTAATCAAGGCGGTTCTTGACTTTTCCATTGACTTGCATTAGTGGGTGTAAGCCTAGGCTTTGTAACTTGTAATGAAAACCGTAATGACATTCTTAAAAAATGCTGGAGTCATTAGCAGGAGTGAGGTCAGAGTAAACGTCAAGTATTTGTTATTTTTGATCAACATTCAGAAGTCTGACCATTAGCATTGATGCATCGTCTCACTAGCATCAGTAGTATGACAATGGTCCTTTAAGGTAATTTTACACGCTTTCTCGATGATAGTGAAGGTTAGGATCGGCACATTGCAAGGCGTGTTATGTGGTGATGACGCATTAGACAAGGTGTTTAGTTACGACACAAAAAATTATATTAGATCGGAACACAGAGACAACACAAATGAGAAGCTGAGTCAAATACGACTGGTTCTAAAATAAACCTTGTCAGTCTCACAAGTTCACTGGTTAAGGCCGAAGACTTGCAGTGCTGATGGTTCCCGTTGCGGTAGAACTATTTTCAGTGAGGTGATGCCCGATGCGGGCAGACGGCAGCCGGCAGCAAACTCAAACGGACGATGGTAGCAGTCTCGATCATGGCAGCAGCAAACACTTACCGCTCTGACGTTACGCTTTTGGCGACGACCCAAGGCACTCTCTGTTTTGTAGACGGGCACGCTCGGTCTTCAGAACACTGCGCGTAGATACGGGTTTTGCTGTCCCTGTGGGTCTGGTCACGCCCACCCAGTCCAGTGGCGTTTGAACGATCTCGTCCAACTGCTCTTCACTGGCACTGCCACGAGCTATTTTTCTTGCGCTGCACGAGATCTTCACTTCTATTTCGTTGTTCTCTTGTTAGTGTCAGCTGCTCCATCGTCTGCTATCCTTTTGGCCTGTACTTCATCACAATGATCTCTGGTGTTGTACTAGTCATCTGCGGACTAGAGGGTTTGTTGTCATTAATTGAATTTCTGTCTAAAACCTGGAAAACCACTCGAACAGTTTGAGGGCAACATGTAGCTTCTACCCCAAAAGCCATCTTCAATGTTTCATAACATTCTGCTGTTGCCGTATTTCCTAACGTTAAACAGAACTTCATGCATGTGCATTGTTCAGAAAAATCCACCATGATGATATTCGCCAAGAAAGACACCTCTTTGTAGGCTCTAGGATACCACCATCCTCTATGTGCACGGAATGCTGGCTTTCACCACACTAACCCATCATACCTCGGGGACAGTACCCTTTGCTGCTGGTGCGGTAAAAAAGTCTTGGAGGAGCACATTTACTCTGGAAACTTTTTCTAGACCTCATACTTTAACCCCACAAAGTAACCCTGTTCTTGGCATGTCATAGCTGGAACCGGCTTCTGCGTCAATAAAACCCAAATTTACTTACTGTATAAACCGGAATATAGGGCAGCCCGAAATATAAGGTGACCCCTGACCTTGACTTCGCCAGACGACTCTCGCATGCTAAAGACCGCTATATAAGACGAGGGGAAACTTTCGCTGTTCTTTTTCGGGGAAAAATCTGGACCTACATTCCGGTTTATACGTTACTTTAAGGGGGGGTGTGAAGTTTTTAGAAAAATTTACTTATCTGGAATCGCAAAGATCACATGGTGATGTATTTTGGAACCGTTTTAAAATGAAGGCTTATCTAACCGTATGTCTAGACATGCTGATGTTCAACAAAAAGTCAGTGATAGAGCAATACTGTGGTTACAGTTTGTTCACGTTTGCATCATCTTTAATGCACTTTCTCAGTCCTCCGATTCTGCTCGTCTCTCCTTCATTTTTTCCCCAGGCTGTGGCATGAATGTTTCAAACAGCCAACCAACTCTATGCATCAATGACATTGCAAAAGTAGTGTCCTGTAAATTTAACACGCAGCAAGTGGTTTGCCCGCTGACACCTGAAGAAGTCATTGCTAAGGTGTTGAACGAAATAGAGTTTTTGGTGGCTACATTCCAAAGTGGAGGGAGCAGCATGGTATTACAAGAATACTACAAGTACTGGCTCCATGGGTGAGTACCATATTTAAACACTTTCAGAGGCCAACTCCTAACAAGTGGCATCCAAAAGTTGCTTATCAGTCTTGAATTATGCCCTCAAGCATATCTTTTTCTGATATGAAGAAAGCATAATGCCTGTGGTGGCACTACCTTGAGTCAGTATAAAATTAATGCACTTTAGCTTCAGCGCTTGATCTCGTGTAAAGTGATGTTTATTTGTCCATCTCTCGGATGAGTTGCTTTTCCATTATGCAGTGCAGTCTCTAGCTTTATTTTGCTAACTGCTTCTGACAGCTTGACTTGTACAGTGCATGCCATTGCTATTTTCTGTGCCTAGATTCAATGCCATTTCTGTGCTCAATGCACTGTGCTCTCAAAGAAATCAGGTACTTTAGATTACCAATTGGTTAGTACTTATGAATGTAAAACTAGGATAGGTAGAGGAGTTTCCAGTGCTGCTCCTATTCATTTGTTTGCTGCTAATGTAGTAATGTAGGACCCACAATACTTGCCTCGCCAACCATGCTGAAAAATAAATGTGGCTGGTCATTTCTGCTTTTGAGTGGGGGAATGTGTTTTGATGCTCTCAGAGGTGATAGCTGTGACACTTGACCACTCTCCACTGTAACAGAAAATTTCTTTACGTTTAGATATTTATCAAGTGTTAAAGAGCAACTGAACCAGAAACCTTCTACAAATAGGTGTTATTTTGTTTAATGGTGGTCTTTGGGAACTATGAGGTCAGCCAAATCATGCAGTGTGAGTTGGGATGAATCCGATTCCTGCTGAAGATAAGGTGACACTGCTTCAGTATTTTTGTGTGCCATAAGACCAAAGCCTTTATCTTCCCTGCTGTGGGGGTGTAGTAGCTTTGGCGTTGCGCTCTTAAGCCTGAGGGTGCGAGATCAAATCCCAGCCACGGCAGCTGCATTTCGATGGGAGTGAAATGTAAAAACGCCCGTGTACTGTGTATTGGGTGCACGTTGAAGAACCCCAGGTGGTCAAAATTAATCCGCACTTCCCCACTACAGCATGCCTCATAATCATCGTGGGTTTGGCGCGTAAAACCCGAGATTTTAATTTTTTTAACCATCTTGCATTTTCTGACTTTTCTGCCAGTACAGTGCAACTTGGTATAACTTTTTAAGTTTCGAAATTATAGACTAGTTTAAGTCTCAGGTTGATACTGAGACACACTGTTTGATGTACATGAAGTTGGTCTTAATTAATTAAAGTATAATTCTGATGCATATGAAACTTGCACCCAATTAAAAATTAACTTGAAATGTCTCAATATAGATGCCCGTCTGGTCCTGTCCATCTGGCACCTGCCTCTGCCTAAGCTTGTAATCGGGTGCTCCACAAACAACCACACAAGACCAATGTGCCTTGTTGGAATTTCTGGAATAACTGTTCTGTAATGTAGAGTGCTATTTGCATTGTAATAGCTGCACTTAGTTGCCACTTTTGGACCAATTGTGTTGTGCTAGATAAAATTAAGCCATGTTCATTGATCAGTCACTCACACACTTCTGTTTCAGTGTCAGATATTCTTTCATGTTCACAGTAGCTATAACTGCCTTGCCTTTGGCTTGTGGCATCTTGACCAGGCCTTTCACAATGGCACCATCACACAGTCGTGGGAAACTGCTCTGCCAAAATCATTTTGTAATAGTTGGCAAATTGTGAGTGCTTCCATGCTAACGTGAACATGAGCAGAGCTTTTTGACATGATTGGTAGAGCTTGTAATTGAGTCACTAGCAGCATGCTTTAGTTCAAATTATTCAATCTACCAACATTCCAGCTCCAACGTAACAAGCTTCATTTTCTGATTTTCTCCATGGATTACCTTTTCTCGAACTCTTCTTGTGTTGCTAGTTTTTGTGAATTTGCTTGCACCCGAATTATGTTGCGCATTTAACCCATTATGACCCATGGTGAAACTGCTGGTGCGATTTTCATCAAACTTTGTGAATAATAAAAGGAATAACACAAGTATCACGTCTTAAAAAAAGTATTAAAAAATATTTATTGGTTCTGAAGTTAAAATGGTGTACTACATCTAGTACACTGGGTGCGTGGGGTTTCAATGGCCAAGGCATTCGTCATTGCGCTCTTACCTGCTTGTATGAAATTTTTTGATCCACACTTTTTCGAATGACACAGTGGCCGTGCAGTTCTCAGATCTCCATGATGCTCGGGCGTGACAAAATCGGCATCGCAGCTGGTTTCCGATTAGTGACCGTGACTATCCGCTATGAGCGTCCAAACACACATATAGTGACACCCAGCAAGCATGGCAGTGGCAGTGCCGACATCGCGAGTGCGGCTAAGGTGTCCTCAGTAATACTATTGCAGTGAAACCATTTCGACGGAATTTTGTTGCAGGCTTTGCTAACCTACACTAGCCGCAGATGTGGTTCATGGCGAAAGCATCACTGTTGTCGTCATCACATTCCTCCTCATCCGTTTCTTCATCTGGTTTGGCGGCACAATCACGATATCAATGTCCTCTGCTATGTTTTCTGCACACTCAAATGCATCCAGAGCATCGCGCGAGTGACAAAACGGCTTCCTTCTGAAGAAAAACTGTGTAATCATGCTGGCACACAACTGAAAAAAAAGTGCCCATTTGTAACTGCAAACGCCCAGTGTACTAGATCAAGTACACTAGACTTTCAATCCGTGTTCTGTTCTTTGAAATACAGCTGCAGATTCGACAGTTTGTTTCAAACATGTTCAACATATGTACTAAACACCGTAAAATACACAACGCAAATATATAAAGCAGGCAGCAGAAATAAATGAAAAGCGTGTACTCGCCACACTTTGTCGCGAGTCCCCAGTTTTACTAGAATTGGCGCGGAATTTTTAGATATGGATAAAACAGTAGATTCTACTTTGTGTTAGGGTGTGTGTGCGAGCTCTCTTACTACAAGAAACAGAAATAGCCAAAAGGAAATATTCAGCTGTTCAAGAGGTGGGGATGCAAAACCAAGTGTACTAGTTCTAGTACAGTGGGCCAGTGGGCGCTAATGGGTTATTGACTTGCTGTTTTTTATTGTCACATTCCAGTGGCCAGGAAGTCACCCTGCAAGATTTCGGATGCAAGGCTTTGATCAAAGGCTTGGATGATTTCGGCTACTTATTGGCAGAGTGCTCGGGCAAACTATACAAATTGCAGCCTGATGGAAACAGCTTCGACCTTATGAACAATCTTATTGTTACAAAAGCATAGCATTTATCTGTGTTATAAGATCCCTAACATAGTGGAACCTCAATGTAACGAAGTTGCATCTTCACCGCAGAACTTGCTAAATTGTGAGCTGATACTTTTTTATGCAGTAATGTTTTCGCAACTGTACTCTGTACTGATGACTAACCTGTGGTGAATGAGTATGCTTAAATAAGAGTTCAGCAGAAATTCAAGTAATAATCACAAAACTGAAGTGCTCAAACAGTTGGGCTGTATAATCGTGGGTGCTATAGCTGCTGAAGCATAGGTTAGAGAAGTGACACGGGCCTGTGGCTCCCACAATTTATAGCGTAGCACAATAGAAAGATTTAGTCAAGCATTTACCGTCCGCTCCACTTAGACCAATGTATCCTTAAAAATTTGTGCACAGCTACTCACTGAGAATGCTAGTACGCGTACGCACAATGCTCATGTCGGCAGCAGATGGCAGAACACTGCCCTCGTTTCACTGCTGAGCTAATTGAATGGAGCGTGACGGTGCATCCACTTGGCTTTAGTTGTTTTGCAGCCAGACTGACTGCGTGCCACTTGCATCTCTGGAAGACTCACTTATCAAAAATGTGCAATCAGCGCAGATCTCTGCAGTGCCTGAGCACATGAAATGTGAACGGAGCAGACTGTAGGCGATGCTCTGCTAAAACTATCTAATGTCTGTAATATCTAGTGTCATTGCTTTAAGTGACACAAGTCATCTTAAAGGAACATGGAAGGGGACCTTACAGTTAAGCTAGAAAATAAGATACCCCTTCAGGAATTACGAATTGGTCAGTCTCACCTCTTGACCAAAAAGCTTAGAAAGGCAGCAGACAGGTGGCACTGCTGTTGCACCACCTCCTTATGTGTTCATAGGCCTTTGCTATTTCTAGCTGGGGCTTGTTAATCATTCATTAACAAAATATGATTAGATTGTATTTTCAAATGAGCGAGGACTCAACCTGCTACTTTTGTTAACTTTTACTGTGCACCTGCCGTGTAGCACTGTGGCTATGGCATTCTGCAGCTGAACACGAGGTCGTGGGTTCGATTGTTGGCCTTGGCGGCCGCATTTTGGTGGCAGCGAAATGGGAATACACTCGTGTGTAGACTTAGGTGCATTTTAAAAACCCCGGGTTCTCAAATAAATCTGGAGCCCTCCACTCCACTACGGAGTCGCTTTGGGAATCAAATCAATCGACGAATCAAATCAATCAACTTTACCTTCAATAACCAAATTTTTTTTTTCTGCTAGTAAGCCTTCTTTATCTGCCAAATAAATGCAGAGAGTGTTTTGAAAGAGCAATCTGTCTAGTCTAATTTAGTGTGTCTTTTCAATGTCCCTTTAAAAAACTGTGAAGCTTCCTTGATGCAGTTAGCAAAGAATATTTCATCCAATATCATTGATACTAATGCCTAGAAAAGAGTGGATTCATTGTTGGACGCTCCTTTGAAAGATTGTGTACTTGTAACGAATCAGCTTATTGCTCATGGACAAGTAATTAGCTTTTTGCTTATCAGCTAGCCTAAGGGTACGGAAACGAGTCCAGGCCGCAGCGGCCACATTTTAATGGGAGGGAAATGCAAAATCACTGTGCCATACATTGGTTGCACGTTAAAAAGCCCACAGGTGATCAAAATTAATCCGGAATTCCCCACTACGGCATGCCTCAATTATATCATGGTTCTGGCACGTAAAACTCCAGAATTTATTTATGTTACTATCAGCTGTTGCCATGTCATGCAAAGGTCGTTCTGCAATGTGTATAAACGTTGCTTGTCAGCCATTTTGAGTGAACAAGCTCATGTGTAGAGTACATAATCATCATCACCAGGCCAAATGTTATTTATTAGTGCATTCTGAGGAGCCAGGAAGTACGAAAGAAAAATTGCACATTCTGTCCAGTGGGTGGTTCCAATGACATTCTAAAGTCATAAATAGCAGAATAGCTGCTGCAGAAGCACTTTGTCACTAGTTGCACGATACTTAGCAGGAACTGGCAGTGCAGGTGAGATAGCTTGTGGAACGAGGAGTGCATGCTCGCATCAAAGCAAAAACAAGTGAAAGGAGCCCAGCAGGGCATGTTGCTCTGACGTGCACTCGTATCTCCTGCGAAAGCTAGGCTCTTGCCATGTCAGGGAGAAGTGTTGAGGAAAGAGCAAAAGGGAGAGCATGAAGCATTTTTTAAATATGTGAAATGGTTGTAGCTTAGCAATTGCTGTAAGTTTTGGAAAATTATCCCCGCAGAATGTTTTCTTTTTTTATATCGTGTAGTGAAGAACAGGGACAAGCAGTAGTGGGGTGCTCTCATAGATGTAGGGCGTGAGCGCAGATCACGAGCTGTTGGCGCCAAGACCGTTGCTCTCTTGCGACTGTACTGGTTTTTCACCTGTCGCTTGCCATCAGTAAATCTCCTTATCAAAGTGGTGGAGGCGCTGGGTACCCTCTTCAAACCTGGAACTCCGAAGCCGGACGTTGCCCACCGCTGCTCCGACGCCGCTTTTCAGGGCGCAGCCACAGTACGCAAATCCTTGGCACACTGCAGACAACCGGCCGACCTGCTACGCTTGCGGAATTCCGGGTCATGTTGCGCGCTTACTGTTGCCGACGCTTCGTGGCGACCACGAGTACGCCGAGATGTCCTGCCTACTCCTTCCGACCTCCCTATTGCACGCAGCCAGAACGAGAGCCTGAAACATACGCCCGTGATCCCCAGCCCCCTTCCGATGTCCAACCTTTTGCTGCTCGTCGGTCCCCCTCACCACGCCGCCGTTCTCTTTCGCCTATGCGTCGCCGGTCCAATACTGGTGAGGCGGAAAACTGAATGCCGCAGCTTCTGAGGCACGAGCTGCACCGTTGTCAACCTGTCGTAAGTCCTCGCTTGGCCCCCGCCAATGTTATTGAAGTGTTTGTTGACGGTGTACGAACTCTTGCGCTTGTGGACACTGGCGCCGCTATTTCTGTAATGAGCCATACGTTTTGCCGTTCCATCTGTAAAGTGACGACGCCACCTTCAGGGTTTTCTCTCCGTACTGTGAGCGCACAATATATTCAACCCGTTGCAGCATGTACGGCCAGGGTGCTCATACAAGACGTGATCTACAGCGTTGAGTTTCTTGTACTGGCCTCTTGTTCCTATGACCTGATCTTCGGGTGGGATTTTTTGTCCTGTAACCGCGCTGTTATCGACCGCGCTCGTGCTCAGGTAGAGCTCACTGTGTTTCCTGAGACGCCTTCCACCCATGTGGCCGGTCCTGGGGATAGAAAGCGTGTCGTCACCGCCGATACTGACCTGCCACCTCGGAGTGTCATCATTGTTCCCGTTTCCTGTGCCGCCCTTTCCGACGCCACCGTTCTGTTCACGCCATCTGACATGTTTTGTCGCCGCCACAATACGTCACTGCCTTTTGCCATCCTCGCACTTCATCAGGACAATCCCGGACTGCTTGTTTGCAACCCCAACTCAGGCCCTCTGACTTTGTACCGAAATGAAACGCTTGGCCATGTTCAGCCTGTAGACGCTGATGTTGTCAAACCCCTTGATCCCTCTGAGCCTGAGACTCAGCATCAGCTGAACGCCCTGACCCCTCACCTTGCGTCCGACGCCATGCTTTCGGATTCTTTTCACCATTCCATCGACAGCGACCTCGATCCAGCTGCACGGGCGCAGCTTCTTGCCCTTCTACAGAAGTTACGCACTTCGTTTGACTTACCGCAAGCGTCACTAGGCCGAACTAATGCGGTTGTTCACATGATTTACAACTGGGCCTCAAGCTCCTTTGCGACAGCGCCCCTACCGTGTGTCACCTGCGGAACGTCATGTCATTACGGAGCAGGTTGACGACATGCTTCAGCACGGAGTCATTACACCTTCTTGCAGGCCCTGGTCCTCTCCTGTTGTACTGGTCAAAAAGAAAGATGGCTCTATTACATTCTGTGTGGACTACCGACGCCTCAGCAAGATTACTCGCAAAGATGTCTATCCTCTTCCTTGAATAGACGGTGCCCTCGATTGCCTTCAAGGTGCCGAATTTTTTTCTTCTCTCGACTTGCGATCAGGATATTGGCAGGTCCCTATGGCGGAGTGTGATCGTCCCAAGACGGCATTCGTCACACCGGATGGTCTGTATGAATTTACCGTAATGACTTTCGGACTTTGCAATGCGCCCGCAATATTCGAACAGATGATGAACGGCATTGGGGCGCCAAGACCGTTGCTCTCTTGCGACTGTACTGGTTTTTCGCCTGCGGCTTGCCATCAGTAAATCTCCTTATCAATAGTTTCAAATTTGTCTTTTGGTAATGTCCAGATAGTACATCACAAGAGACAGTACTGCAAGGAGCTGAGGTTCTGGCCAGGGTGACAGAAAAGTGAGAATTTGAAAACTGAAGAATTGGTGCAGGGAATCTTTGCCCATGATAGATACACATATTTGAAACATTTTTACCGTAATGAGCAGCAATGAATCGGCCATAGGAACTTGTGAGGTAAACAAAACTGCTAATGCAGTATTTGGTGTGTTTTCTAAAAGATAGCCACATTTGTAATGATATTTTTAATAGCATCATGCATGCATATAGCACAAGAATGCATTCTGTTGAAATGCAATGCAGAATTGCGCTGTATTTGACACTGTGAACAGTGAGGTAAGGGTATCGATGACAATGAAATACATTTCTCACTCTCATTCACTATTGACACGTAACAGTTGATGGAATCACCACCTGACTGTTGTCACTGTGCATTTTATAAATAAATTTTATCTCGGGAACCCAACCGAATGGTGTGCTAATAACCTATATGACATGGTCTGCAACATAAGTTTTTTCCTCCCTATATACCTCCCCTAGTGCAGGATAGAAATTGAATGTGCGTCTGGTTAACCTCTTGCTTTTTCTCTCTCTTCTCGCTTTCTCTCTACAAGAGATGTGTAAAATTGACATTCACAATAATGTTGGGGCCTGAAATTTCGTTTCCTTAGCTGCAGTTTTTTAATGCTCTCCTGTGGCTTTCTTTTTTTCCCCATTGCAAGTAGGCTGGATGCTACAGGGGCAGGCAGGACTGTAATGCCCGACCACTCTTGTGTAGATGCTTCACCTTTTTAAATATTTATTTATTTTTATGTGCTTTTGAGCATGGGCTATTCTTCCATAAAATGAAGTGGGCAGTAGTAAATAATTAAATATGCCTAAGATTGAAGTACAGGAAAGGGCAGACAAGGGTGCTATACTTTCCAGCACTTTTGCAAGGCAGTACTGATTATGGCTCAGATAAGATTGAAATGTTGTTTGACACAAATGCAAGAACAATGGCAGAAATCGGCTCATGTGATCAGCAGTTACTCAACCAAGAAATTGCCAAAATGCAAACCAACAAGAAGTTGTTGGTTTGCATCACCATTATTACTCGCCTACTATCAGCTAATGCCAAGCACCCATCACATACATGTGTAGAGGGAAGTTCACATGCCATCATTGCCTTTTCATTGTTGTATGTTTCTACAGGCGTTGATGGCACTGTTGCCACATAGTCACAACAACCATGTCGAGTAAGCTAAAAGAATGTTTAAACATCAGAAGTGAGCACTTGCAAGAGAGGACAGCTTGTGGGAGCCACTTTTCTTTCCTGTCTGGTTCTCACACACCTGCTCATCTCCTCTGGCCATTCTAGCCATAGAGTTTCCTACAGAAGTGACTTAAGAGAACTCTGGCACTGCGATCATTCAGCTGCCATGGCAGCAATGGGTAATATGCATGGATTTGTGCAGTCTTTGTGCTTGTGGCTTCAGACATGCTTGTGACGTTTTTTTACGCTTTGCCTTTCTCAATTTCCAAGCAACCATAGTTTTGTAAACTTTGCAAGGAAGTAAGTCATTGTGCACATACGTAACCATAGTTACATAGTTACATTTATAATACTTTGGCTGTGTTCCAATACTCGCCGTAGATGGCAAAGTAGATGGCTAATCTTAAGTCTTGTTCCAATTCTCACGAAGACGTCAAAATAGACAGCTTCGCCAAGACAGAATCCAAGTCAAAACGATGCAGGCTACTTTCCTGCCCAAACAAGATGGCGGCTGAGCGGGCTGCTTGGAAAGCCGACAGGAAGTATGCGCACAAGAAAATGCAGACACACTTTCCTATGCCCTTAATGTAAGTCACATTGTGTTTTGCATAGGTTCCGGGCGCAAAGACCTAAAATGCAGAAATAATCTGTGCTTTTCTCAACTTTTTCTTGTCGCTGTGAGGTGGCGTCAAGTTGCAGACGCATGTTCCATACGCCTTCTAGACGGTTCGAAATGCTTTCCATTACATGGCCTCGGAAGTTGTCTCGGCTGTCTGCTTAGCTGTCTACGTAGGCTGTCTCCGATGCTGGCCAGTATTGGAACACACCCAATATAGTGTTAAAAATTATCAAT
Source organism: Dermacentor silvarum (assembly GCF_013339745.2). Taxonomy (NCBI): domain Eukaryota; kingdom Metazoa; phylum Arthropoda; class Arachnida; order Ixodida; family Ixodidae; genus Dermacentor; species Dermacentor silvarum. The sequence goes on along the minus strand of NC_051154.1, from coordinate 76,898,949 downwards.
TAGCAAGTCACAAAGCGGTTAGAAGCCAGAAGGATGAAGTTGAGGCAAATCCATTTCCCGCTCATCATTTCCAGGCTGGTTGAACCGGCATGCTTGCGGCTCCCATAGACACTAGTGCCAGAGTTCCCTCTAGTAATGTTTGTAGGAAACTGATATTCTAGCCACTCAGCCTTCACACCACCCATGTGCTCTTCCTTCACTGGGTAATTCGATTCATTTGGAGGAGGTCATCCCCAGTAATTCAGCGAAGATGTAACAAAGCCCACTGTGGATCTACCAGAGTATCATTTGCAACCTTTGTAATACTGAGGTTGAGAGAGCATTCCACAGCCTGCTTTTTCCCTTCAGTTGTTGCAGGGTACACTGAACCCAATGAGAGGTTGTGTGTAGGCTTGATCGTGGCTGTGAAGTTGTGTTGCATGGTTGTTACAAGACACAAAGAAACATGATCACACACAGAGAATCCTGTGTGTGTGATGGTGCTTCTTCACTCCTGTCTTGTTACAATTATGCAGTGTAACTTCACAGCCATAATAATTTACAGCATGAACCCATTTCACACCTAACCCACCTTCACATTCCAATGGGCAGCTGCTCTATTTGTGCAACACTAGTTCACCTAGTTTTGCTGCCACCGAAGGTGCTGCAACTCTGCACAGATTTTGTTAAGTTTTTTCCCTGTTGACAATAACAGGTGCATTTTTCATGGCTGGGGCCGTATTCTGAAATGATTCACTTCGGCGATAGTATCGCCTCGGCAATAATATCGCCGTGAGGCGCTGATTGGCTGGTTGAGAAAAATTGGATGACGTCGTGCTAAACCAGCCAATCAGCTCATAAAATTTTGCTAAAACAGCCAATTAAAGCACGCCTTTGGCCAAGGCAATAGTATCGCTGAAGTGGATCGTTTCAGAACATGGCCCCTGCTTTTGTGCACATGCAGGTGCACTTGTCTGATTACGAGTGCAAATGCAGTTGCATTTAATAAATGGCCACTTGTGCTTTTAGCACTGCACTGCACACACTCTTGCTGCCACGTCTTTTCCGAGGACAAAATTTTTGGCGACTGTGCAGCTACCATGCTTACCAAAAAAAAAAAGCCATCTTAATAGAAAGAGCTGAATGCAGCCTTGGATTTCTTGCTACCCATCACGATGGTTCAGTGGCTATGGCATTCTGCTGATCAGCAGCATAGTGGCCTCCTATAGACACCCTGCCTTGCTTTCGTATGTTGAACCCCAAGATTCAATCATTGCCTGCTAAGCCCATGTAGGCTAAAGGCTGAGAGGTCGCATAGATGCATTTTTCTCATCACTTATGTGTGGTAAGGAAACCTCGCATTTATTTTGCTTCCTTTTAGAAGCTGCCAATAAGAATGTGCTATGCACACAGTCCTTGTTAAATCAAAAGAGTAATGCAGGCTTACTTTGCTAAACTAAGAAAAAGAATGTGTGCTTGTTGGAGTTTGTTAGACCACAATTTCATTGCATTGAGGTTCATTATGTTGAGGTTTGACTGTGTCATGCCTTGTATTTTTTCTTTCCACCAAAGATGCATTATGTATAGATTTATGCACATTTTTTTTTTTTTTTTGCAAGATACAAGAGATAGTGATTGAAGAGATTGCATTCCGTAATTTGTATGCACAAAGAACATGTTCCAAGAAGCATGTTCAAAATTCGTAGTCATGACAGTCTTTCACAAATTGTTGTTGGCATAAATTGTGGCCTGTAGTGCATTTATGTGTACAGTATAAGTTCAGGAAAAATGCCCATGTTTAGGCTACTATTGTTATGCGGTAGTTTTTATTTCCCAGCTACATTAGTGGACAAAACTTTTATTTTCAGAAGCTTCCTTTGAATGGGTGCAAAAGCTTTCTTTTCCACCACTTCACTGGTTTGATCTTCATGGCCTCTGGTGGAGGTGTTAATGTGTTGTGGAACTGTGTTGGTCTACTACACCTGGGATGCCTTTATTTTCTGCATGACTTTTTCAGCATTTCTATATCCAGACAAAAATTTTATTTCAAGCACAGATTTAATACTCTACAATGTAGCTCAGCCTGTGTTAGTTGATGCAGACAGCTGGGTTGCAGTTTTAAAATCTTTTGGATTTAACCTTTTTGGGCCTGCTTTATAACATTTATATTTTTGTGGTTTTTACCCTGCCAATATTTGTTACCCAATGTGATATTTGTTTTAAATAAACAGTATTTTGAAAGAATGTGTAGCTTCATTTTGTGATGCTGTACCCTTAAGCTGTCAAACCCATCTCACGATGAATGTCAACGTTAATGCATTAGCGTTGAAGCATTGTGGCGACCCTTTATGGTTAACACTGAAATGTGTATGCAGCTGCACTCCTCTCTCGCATTTTCCACTGCACACGCTGCGTCATCTAGTGCTGCCGCCACGAAATCCGCGTGTGGCAAGCGTTTGTGCCAAGCACCGGATAAATTTTAAGAATCTTTTTCAGTCACTGAAGAGCAGCACATACGCATTGGCAAATACCCAGTTACTCAAATTGGCGTCAAAGAGGCTAACTGAAGAGTGGCACATACCCAGTGCACCAAGTTGGCATCCAAGAGGTTTATTGAACAGCGGGGCATACCTAATGCCACATACCGAGTTCCCCAAGTTGGTCTAGCAGATTGTTGCGAAGTCGCCAAGCAAGCCGCCATCGCCCTCGCCCTGCTAGACTGTCGTGGGTCTGAGATCTACAGCGATTCCAAAATGGCATTTAGGGCTTTTCAGAAGGGTCGCATCGCCGAGCAAGCTGCTCGTCGTCTTAGCGTTTCCAATCCGGATGCTCTCGCGCATCATTCGATTCACTGGTTTCCCGCTCACGCAGGTTCAGCCGAGGGTGCTCCCCCAAACCTCAATGAGTCGGCTCACGAGGCTACGCGCGACCTCACCGACCGCGCTTCCTCTGTAAGGAGAGCTGACACCCCTTCCCGCTACGGCCACAGGGATGCTCCCGCTACTCACAAAGAGGTTACAAAATTCTTCTACATGTCTAGAAGGGTCTTTCCACCCCCTCACCCCAAATTGAATAGGGCGCAAGCTGTTTCGCTTAGACTTTTACAGACAGGCACATATCCGTGTCTGGCAGTTCTGCACTAAGTTTACCCAGACGTATATCGCGACGACGCCTGCCCGTCCTGCGGGCAGACCTCCACTCTAGCACACATGCTCTGGGAGTGCGGGTCGAGATACCCCAAGTTCAACAAGGATGAGTGGGACTCGCTACTGCGTAGCCCTGCTCTAGACAAGCAAATCCTGGCTGTCCGGCGTGCCTGCGACCGGGCCGGTGGGCTAGACTTGCCGGTCCCGACGTGGGACTAGCCGGGTGCACGACGAGTTCGCGTCCTCACCGGACCTCTAATAAAAGTTATTTCACTCATTTCGAACCGTCTCCTCAGCACAGAAGCCCAATGTGCTACCCATTAGACAATGGACTACCTACCCAGCAACTCAAATTGGCGAGCAAAAGGTTAGAGACATAGGCAGGCAGACAGACAGCCCCCCAAAGGTTTGCAAGTACCCCAAGAATGCTAATTGCATTAAAAAAAAAACCTAGGAGAGAATCAGTAATTAACACTTTTAAGACCTCAACTTAGAATATTCGGTGCTGTGATGTGGAGAAAACTGGCCTCTGATGTCCATAGAGCATAAAAATGCATGGTGGCCTGCTATCAACACGTAACACTACACCTGTTACTGTTTTTGCTTCATGCTGAAACATTTAAATTTTATTACTTAATTATTTTGTCGCATTATATATATATAAATCGAAACTTTGAATTTGGTGATTTGAGGAGGTATGGCCTTGAAGCAACTGGCAAGGTAACGCTGACAGAGTAGGGAAGAAGCAGTGGAGTGTTGCAATGTAGAGAGGCATGCGACAGCAGGAGTGGCCGCAGTTTCACAGGTGTGTGGAAGCCATACTAGATTGTTGAACGCTCTTCACCACACTGCTCTGTATTGAGGTAGTAATGGTAGCGGTGTTCACATAAGTATGCATATGGTGTTTCAACTAACTTGTGTACATGCTATGCAACTAACTCTAGTGTTCACCGCCCTCTTGAGCAATTCAACGCATTTTTTATTATGAGCATAAGTCCTTAACAAAAATTAACAAACTTTTAAAGTGTTGGTGTAAATGAAAAACCTTCAAGAGAGAAATTGTGAGCCTACTGAGAAATATCCGAGTGATTTCTTTCAATGGAGACAGCTGCCGTTTTTGTTTTCTTGGGGCTCCAAGAAAAGCACTCGAGATCTAAAGAAGTTAAACCTCGATATAACAAAGTAGATAAAATTGGTAGTTTGTTATATATAAATTTCGTTATATTGAAATTCGACCTTTGTGCAAAGTACAGTAGCCGACGGATTTTTAATTATTCTTTTTTACATGGAAGGGGCCGTAGAAATTCCATAATTATCAAGCATCCAGAAAAAACATTTGAATCGCCCCAAAAAAATGTCATTTTATTGAATTTGAGAGTCGGCGACCAAAGATGCGGCTTCATGCCATGTCGATGATATCTTCACATTGGCAGTACAATGCGAAGCCTGCAAAGCTTTCGTGTCCACTCCGCCGCTGCAGCTGATAGTGTCGCCCACAGTGGAATGAAGCTAACGGACCACTCTCCAGACCAGTCTGACCAGTGCAGCTTCAAAACCCATTGGACGCCACAAAGAAAGGTTCGCTTTAAAATCTTAAGTAAGCTAGGTGACGGGTGACTATCTGTTGTTCACAGCCGCCATGTATGTTCTTGTAAATTGACGATATTGTGTGGCGCATGGAGGAAGGACAAAGTTTGTTGGGCAACAGCGGAAAGATGACAAAGTGCACTGTTTCAAATTTGTTTCATTCATGTTTATTTATTCACAAAAATAAAACTGCAACAAGCAGCGACACGTCCAATGAACCTACCAAATTACTTAATTGCAAGTTCCTCCAACTCATCTTCAAGTTCTTCAAGATCTTCCAAGTCATCATCTTCAAAGAGTTTCTCGTCAATTGGTACAGAAGTAGCCATAGAAGCTTCTGAAATGACAACAAATGCTTTTGTGAGTGCCAGCGAGGTCGTGCACAAACATGCATTAAGTGTCACAGCATAAATGAAAAAATCAAAATCATGAAGGGAATGTCGCTGAAATTGACTTCTGTAGCACAAAATATTACCACACACACTATAAGATGTACCTCACTGTACCCTCTGACACCCACATAACTGGAGCCAGGCTTTTAAACAGTCGCAACAGCTGAATGGGTGAAACAATGCTGTGTTCGCTGTCGCCTTGTGCAAGTCGGTATTTTTTGTGCCCTGCTTAATTTAGTTGGTGAATGGCTAGCTTGCGGGGTGCAGGAGCAATGCTTCAACCCTATTGCAAACAAACAAGTCGGACCTTTTTGACAACATATAGCCGCATCAAAGCCAAAGGAATACCTGCCAACTCTCCCGATTTGTCTGGGAGACTCCGGAATTGTGACCAATCCTTCCGATTGTACGAACACAGCCATAAATCTCCCAAAAATCTGCCTCTACTCCTATGAAAAAATTTATAAATAAACACGCAATGCAGCACAGTCGCATCATGATTGCCATTATGCGCTAGGTAGCTAGCGGAAGTCATATTTAAATTCAAGCCATTTGTGTGTAAGTGGTGTCGGCTAAATCAGTTCGCTTCATATCAAGACATGCATTGAGAAGTGCGCTTGAGGCAAAGGTCTAATACAGTGCAGTCTACTTATATACCGATTATAACGATGAGTTGACATCAACTTATGCTATGAAGAAAAAAAAAAAAAAAAATTAGGGGCAGCTTTACACTAGAGTGGAGCGAAGACTGGGCAAACAGCGGAGCTGGCGACCCCACCTAGCTTTATCTCGGTTCGGCCAAGTTTTTGCGAGATTATGCTTCGAGACTCGTCCACGTTTTGCGAAAGATCACCCCGGAATTACCGACAGCCCCAGGAGTAATGAATACTCGGTCATTAAAGTATCTGGATGCTTCTGGACGCTCAAACACGTTTGCTCGGTTTCGCGGGCTCGTAACTCCAGATCTTCTGCGAATCACCAACGTGGCGGCGCGATACTCAGGATCGGACCAAAGTTGTCTCACTCGCTCTCAAATAGCGCGGCAGCTTTTGCGCCGCGCTTCCTCTTCTTCGGGAGTGACGCTCTTCTTCAGCCACCCCATTTTCGCACTGATGTGCTTGGCGTGGAGACGGCGGGGCTTTGGTGTCGCCGCGGCAGCGACGTGGAGCTACATATCCCGTGCGTCGGCGCAGTGACGTCACGGCTTAGCTCCGTGTCTGCACAGCCACGGCAACCACTCCACACAGCGCGGTAATGTCACGGCTCGGCAAAGCTAAGGGAAAGCGATGCGGTGCGCGCGATGACATCACGGCTCACGCAGCTGTGGCGAGGCTGGCGTGGTCGGCGCAGCTGGGGCAAAGTGTTTCTAGGCGACGCAAGGTGGCGTTATCGCCAGGCAGAGGATTTTGTGGTGTAAACTCGACGGACCATCCTCGAGTTTAAACAGCTTCGCTAGTTCACATGGGTATGTGCCACTGCGCTTGGACCCTTTCTGCACTACCTGCAGGATCAGCCCACATTTTTTGTTCACACTACGTGGCCTAACCAAGAGCTTAAACAGCTCCATTGTTAAAACATATACAGGGTGTTTCAGCGAACACTTTCAAAAATTCTTAAAGGTTGCCTGTGGCAGATAGCACAATTCTAGTTCATGAGCAGGTCTACTCGAAGAGGCGGACATTACTTGCACAAGAAATTGAAATGCATAATCGAATAATTTTAAAAAATTCACTAATTAAGTTTTTAACTAATTACCTGATGGCCCATATTGCAATTTATAAATTGTAGTCGTGGAGTTCGCAAGGCGATCGGATCCACTTGGAATTAATTCTCGGGATGGCTCCAGTTTCGAGATATTAATCCCCGAACTTTGCGGAGAAATGCATTGGCGTTTTTTGAGCTTCAATGCATAAAGTGACATTTTGCTGAGAAACTAACTAGAACGCCAATGCATTTCTCTGCAAAGTTCAGGAATTAATATCTCGAAGCTGGTGTCATCCTGAGAATTTGTTCCATGTGGATCCGCCTTGCTAACTCCACGGCTACAATTTGTAAATTGCAATATGTGCCATTAGGTTATTAGTTAAAAGCTTAATTAGTAAATTTTTGTTAATTATTCGATTATGCATTTCAATTTTTTGTGCAAGTAATGTCAGCTTCGAGTAGACCGGCTCATGAACTAGATTTGGGCTATCTGCCACAGGCAACCTTAAGAAAATTTTGAAAGTGTTTGCTGAAACACCCTGTATATAGATATGTTATGACCACATGTCGGATAGAACGATCAAAATTTTGCCTTCTGGACAGCATTTTCTATGCGGACTGAGCTTGCCACTTGCTTTTCTAGGTTCCCCTTAAAGGGACCCTGAAACGATTTTGACGATTTTGTACAAACGTACCGAGTCGGTAGAGTAGGCCCTTCTGATCATTAATTGACGCATCTAAGTGCTCCACGTAAAGCGTGTAATTTATTATAAGGTGTTAAAAAGGTACATCGCTACCATCGCAGCACGCCAAGCAGCTGAGTTTTGTGATCAAGTGACGCGATTTGACCATAACACGTCACTGGGCCACCTATCCGATTGGCTGCCCAAGGCGCCAATCGATAATTTTTTCAACATGATGGGGAACAAACGTTGCTCGTATTAGTTTAGATGTTAGTTAATTTGTTTCTATAAGAACTAAGTAACAGAAAGAGAATTCACTAGGACACGTATCCCTACACTAAAAGCACTTCCGGCCGACAGCAAGTGTCGTCTGCTTGTGTTAAAACGTGCTCCGTGTTGACGAGAGCTGCGCGGTCAGTGTTGGTCTTGTTCTTTCTTTTCGCAAGCACCATGGTTCGCCCTTGTTACATTTTGGGCTGCAAACATAGCGATCGGCGACATGTCAGCTGCGACATTGTGCCCCGCTGCAAGGCAGCAGACGCATCGGACTGTCGGTATCCAAACGGCGCCAGCATCTACACGTTTGCGACCATCGCTTCACGTCGAAGAATTGCCACAATAGAGTTTAGCGTGTCCTGTATTCAGGTAAACGCAAGCTCAAGTGTACTGGCCGTTTTACCACGTTTTACGTGATGAACGGAGGCGCAAATGTGAAATGCTTGCACGGTGCAGCCACCTGGCGGCACAAAGCTCAACCAAACACACAGTTAATACAGCAGTAACCAAGTTTTAAATGCGAAGAATTTCTTGGTGAACATTTGCTACTTTGACAGCATCTATATATTTATCTATCTATCTATCTATCTATCTATCTAGCCACCTACGACTTTGTGCTCTCATTGTCGTTTCGTTAACTTGGTATGTACCAAAATTGGCGAACCATGACAAGAGTATATGACGAACACAAATGATATGTCATGTCATGTAGGTCATGAAACAGCCGCCTACATCTTGGTGCTCTCATGGTCGTTTCGTTAAGTTGATAGGTACCAAAATTGGTATAGTATGACAGGAGTGTATGACGAACATAAGTGATAGGTCATGTAGGTCATGACAATGACCCAGCGAAAAAGATTAACACTCAAAAACCACTGAAGTGGGTTCGGACGTGGGTACTAATGAAGGAAACACTAAAGCATGATGGTCGAAGTCAAAAGTCATGAGCATGACTCAACAAAAATGACAATGAATCAGCGAAAAAAGTATAGCACTCAAAAACCACTGAAATGGGTTCGGCCGTGGGTACTAGGGGAAGGAAACACTAAAGGATGCTGGTAGAAGTCATAGTCATGAGCATGAATCAGTAAAATGACAATGACTCAGCGAAAAAATATTAACACTCAAAAATCACTGGAATTGGTTCGGACGTGGGCACTAAGTGAAAAAAAAAAAAAAATTATGGGGTTTTACGTGCCAAAACCACAATCTGATTATGAGGCACGCCGTAGTGGGGGACTACGGAAATTTGGACCACCTGGGGTTCTTTAACGTGCACCTAAATCTAAGTACACGGGTGTTTTCGCATTTCGCCCCCATCGAAATGGGGCCGCCGTGGCCAGGATTCGATCCCGCGACCTAGCGCTCAGCAGCTTAACACCATAGCCACCGAGCAACCACGGCAGGTGGGCACTAAGTGAAGGAAACACTAAAGAATGATAGTAGAACTCATAGTCATGAGGATGACTCAGCAAAAAAATATTAACAATCAAAAACCAATGGAATGGGTTTGGATGGGGTACTAGGTGAAGGAAAAGGCTAAGGTTGTTGGTCGAAGTCATAGTCATGACCGTGACTGAGCAAAAATGACAATGACTCAGCGAAAAAAGATTGACACTCAAAAACCACTGAAGTGGGTTCGGACGTCAGTGCTAAGTGAAAGAAACACTAAAGGATGGTGGTAGAAATCATAGTCATGAGCATGACTGAGCAAAAATGACAATGACTCAGCAAAAAAACATTAACACTCAAAAACACTGAAGTGGGTTCAGACTTGGGTACTAAGTGAAGGAAACACTAAAGCATGGGTTCTCAAAGTGGGTTCCGCCGGCCCCTGCACGGGGTTCCGCGAGCCACTGATAAATTTTCCGTGGTCCCGCGCTAACCAAGTAGCTAAAACGGCGAAAATGAGGTGCGCTCGATCTACAGAACCTCCGTTACTCACGCCCGAGTGTCCAAAAGCACTCACAGCGCGTAACGGCAACGCGCGAACTGAGTAATAAATTCGCAAGCCGCTTGTAGCCACCCAACCTCCGAAAACGGGCATTACGCCTAAGCTTTCGCACTTAAATCTCGGAGGCCGTAATTTACCAATATGCGCATTTCTGCCGTTTGTAGATAGCGTAGGTGCCGATTGCGTGCGCACTGACGTATACGTTGGAGGAATAAAAAAAAAATGAAGAAAAAAAAAATGCACGGAGCATCGCAAATACGCGCCGCAGAAGAGCAAGAACGGCGCTAGCGCCCAACCGAAACGAAGCGGCGCAGTCCGCATCGCCACGGTCCTCAGTGGCAAGCGTGCGCGGCACGTGATTGACAGGAACGCCGGAGCGCTTCGTGCCTAATTGCGCCCTTAAGACTTTATTCTTGCGTTTATCGCCGCGCGTAACACCGCGTTGGCGGCATGCCGCGTGCCTTCATAAGTGCGTAGTTGCGATCCATGATCGCATCGATAACCACCGCAGTTTCGTCCACAGCAGTTGAGGCAAACAGTAGTTTCGTTTTCACTCGGTGCGCGCGTCGGCTGCGTGCCTTCACAAATGCGTAGTCACCAACCATGGTAGCGTCGACAGCGACCGCGGTTTCATCGGCACTTCTTGCAGCGAACGGTAGTTTCGTTTTGACTTGGTGCGTGCGTCGGCCGCCTGCCTTCTGAACCGCAAGGTCGCCGTCCATGATCGCGGCGGCCGCGGTTTCGTGCGCAGCGGTTGCGGCAAGCAGTAGTTTAAAGCTGTCGAAGATTAAGAGCCCCGGCTACATCGCGATGGGCGGACAATTTGTTGGCGAGCAGCTGACTGGCGAAAAAATAATCGGGATGTACGCGCGCGAGGCCTTCGCCGCTGCTAGCGCAAATCAGTCATGAGATGCCGAGAATTTCAGCTTCTGCACTGGTCTTGTGCTAAATAAATATAAACAGAATTTGCTGATTCATTGAGTAAATAAAAGCGTGTTGATGTAGTTAAGCATTTGTTTATTGTTTTCTTGATACCCTCGATAATTCGACATTTGGTTAATTAAGACATTTTAATTCGGTTAACTGGGGGGGGGGGGTTCCTTGGCGCATCATGGAGCTTATCAGGGTTCCCTGGAACGAACATGCTTGAGAACCCCTGCACTAAAGGATGGTGGTAGAAGTCATAGTCATGTGTATGACTAAGGCTCTTGCCCCAAGGTCTCTTAGGTGTGGCTAAAGGGACTCCTGAGGACTCGTGACATGAATGTCATGACATGCGTGTCATGTAGTTTCTGAAAGAGCCGCCAACGTCTTGGTGCTCTCATGGTCGTTTCGTTAACTTGGTAGGCTCCCCGTACACTGCTTCGCATAACATCAATTCCCACAGGGCGTGGGATCTGCCGCCTTTTTTCTACTTTGCTGCTGGCTCAAATTTTTGGCAGGAGCATAATCTTTAACATGTTGTCTTTTTATATGTTTAAAATGTTTTACACTTGGTTACAGGAATATTAGCTCTGTATTTGGCTGGTTAAAGTCTGCGCCACCAGATGGCTGGAACGTGCATGATGATCGGGCGGGCTGCTCACATACGTCTACGAAGCTCCTTCATCACAGCGGTATGGAGGGGCTTTAGTTTACGCCTCTGCCTATCCGTAAAAACACCCAGCTCGCCTGTGGTTACCGGAATACCGGACACACTCGACACTGCGACAGAACGCTTCCAACGCACGCTGCTTGGTCGCTCTCGTTGGGGATTGATGGCCGGGTGGTTAGCGGAGAGGTTGGAGAGCCTTCGCGCGCTGGCTCCAAGACAACCGGAAATAGACAACACGTCACAACATGACGTAGAGCCAGCGAAGGCGGAGCTTAGCCCTGATCACTCGGCGAACGAGTTGAGGAAATGCATGGCTAGGGAGGAGGGTAACTTGTAATCGTCCGTAGCTCTCTTAATATGAGACGCTTCACTTAAATTGTGACGCGAATGTTTTACTGTAGCTGTACCTTACGCGTCTGCAAAATTTGTCCGAACCGTTTCAGGGACCCTTTAAATGAACGATGCCGAGACGGGGTGAAAAGTTTGTCTACGCGAGTTCGTATCTGCTCCCATTACTGTGCAGCGCATCCTGCCTACGTGCCGACTGCGAAAGCCACAGAGAGCATCGCAATTTGGTGCAGCGGCGCCAGCTGCTTTGCGCCTGAGTCGACCATGATCGTAAATCGCATTGCGACGCATGTGACTGCACCGATTTTTTTCCCACTCCAGTCTCAGCATGTGAAACAGGCTAAGATGCGTCCAGAGAAAAGAGAGAAAACAATAAAATAAACAAGTGAAAAGTGACGCAGCACGGTGGTGCCTGCCCTTTCTACAATCTCTGTCCCTCTCTGCAAACATGGAAATGCTCTGTGGAAACAGCCCAGAAGCAGCGGACAGCCCAGTTTGTAGAAGATGGCGCCGACAAAGCAGCGGACAGCCCAGTTTGTAGAAGATGGCGCCGACAAAGCACAAAGTTGTGTTGCTTGGGACAAAGCTGCAAATTTTGAAAGACTCGAGAAAGTATGAACCCGTGCAGTCAACAATATCGACAATTGTGAAAACTGGGGACGCTGAGATCATGAAGGCTGGAACCAGTGGCCATGTCGATCAATAAAAAAGGCGGCCTTTCTGCACCAGGGCGAAACCCCCTATGATAGTGAAACCAACACGATGGAAGCCACTGACATTATAAAGCTCTGGGAGGACGTTGTTGGAGGATGTTGTTACTGATGATGAAACGGGGTGCTTCGATGAAGGAGTTCCTGGGTGCAGGTAGTGCTGCCTCATTCTGCAAAGAGATTTCTGACGAGGCGATCATTGTCGTGACAGACAGCGGCGTTGTGCAACGGAGGCGACGACAGCAGCGGCAGTGCACAATGGCCCGTCTTTGACCCCGATGTTCACACAAAGTGTAATGTCGCCAATCGAATTGCTCATTGATTTCGTGCACGCTTAAGGATTGCCATCAGTGCTCGCGCAGCAGCTGGACGCGATACACACTTTCAGGTTGTAAACCTGAAACTGCTAAGAAAGCAAGTGCATGCAGATTTCTGCAATTGCTGCATTTGCTTGAAGTGCAGTGCAGGCAGCCATTCAGAGCTGTTTTTGACGTTGCTGTGGCCCAGAAATAATAAAATAAAATATAATAAAAAAAGAAGAAAGAAAAAAAAAAAAAAAACTGAATTTCTTTTTCTTGGTCCCTCGGCGAATCTCACGAATTTAGAGGTCCCCAGGTCGGTAGGTCTGCAAAGAGTGGTCAGTTATGCCAACCAGCAAGAAACTGTGAAGATTAGCTCTGTATTACTTGAAAATTTGGCTGAAGCTATACGGGGTCTTCAGTATAGTGAGATCAGAATGTGTTCAAGTTTTCTTGCTTGCTTTCTCGTTCAAGCTTTCTTGCAAGCTGCAAGCTTGTAGGGATGCGTAACATCAGAAAGAATGGGATTATGCACTTACAAAAAGCACACAGTGACAGACATGACACTGTGTGACACTGTGTGCTTTTCCACAGTGTCACACAAGCCTTGTTTCGCTTGTGTGACACTGTGTTTAATGTTTGCATCCACAAATGTATAAATATGTCTATATCCCCCCCGCTGTAATGCTCTTGGAGCGAATGCGGGTTTTTGTAATAAATAAAATAAATATGGACCAAGCTTTCTTAGTAGAAAATTAACAGTGGTCAAACAAGGGATTTCACTGAAATCTAGGTTTCAACAAGGAACTCATCTTTGTACAAAGACAAGCCCCCTTTTCGAAACACTGGTTCAAACTACAAGCTCATATTTATTTCTAGTTGACAACCACAAAGAGCTACGTCTATACGAGTCTCACCAGAAGTGTTACAAACCAAATGGCACAATAAAAAGGGCATAGTCCATGAGCTGATAGCATATTCTGGTTGTGAGCAGTTGCAATAATCATCACTTTGATCAGACAGAACCTTAATAAGGAGGGGCTAACAAAGTTTCAGCACATCTAAAATGTTGTAAACCCTGTAAAAGTGGCACAACTTTTCCTTCATATCAACTAAGAGCTGGACATGTCTCAGTAATTTTTTGCTGTGCCACTGTTTGACACTGCAGTGCTTAGAGAACATGAAAGACTAACATTACCTATTGGTGAGGCAGCTGCAGCTGCCAGGTCTCCACTTTGCAGTGACTCTGCCATCAAATTTTCCAGGGTGATCTCTCTTATAACCTGGTAACCAGAAGCACAAAGAATATAAAGAGCCATGACACAACTCTGCAAGACACTAATTTTATTAAATAGTGGATAAACCTTAAATGCCAAATTTTTTTAATTTGGTCTTACGCGATAAATGCATGTGCTACCATGTTCTAAAGCAACAAAATTTGTACATATGTCACATGTGCAGACACAATGGTTATTGAGCATAAGCTTACTGCAAATGCAGAGTGAAATTCATATAAGAATTTGACAAGCACAGAAAGAAAGCAAAGAAAAACAACAAACAAAGCCTCTCACCTCAACATTATCTTCCTCACCATCAAACCGAGACAAGTCATATGCTTCTTCACCCTCTTCATCCTGGCCATCATCCTCTGCCAGCTCAGGCCGAAATGTGAACATGTCCCTGCCACTCAACTGGATACAAAAAAGTATAGAGTCACAACATTGTGATGAGTAGCTCTTTGCCAATTCTCGTTTAATTGGCATGATCAACTAAAAGACAAAAAGATCACAAAAATTACAATTAAATTCTGGGGTTTTACGTGCCACAACCGCGATTTGGTTATGAGGCACGCTGTAGTGGGGGACTGCAGAGTTACTTTGACTACTTGGGATTTTTTAACGTGCACTCAATGCACGGTACATGGGCGTTATTGCATTTTTCCCCCATCGAAATGCAGACGCTGTGGCTGGGATTTGATCCTGTGGCCTCGTGCTTAGCAGCACAACACCAAAGCCACTAAGCAACCATAGCGGGTAACCACAAAAAGCTCTGCAAAAGGTTTTCAAAGGTCCTGCATATTGACATCCTGTGCAACAGGACAAAAAGAATGCGAGAGGTTTCACTGGCCTTTACACTAAACTTTAAAGTTTTATGAACAAATGTGTCATTGATGCAACACAAGTTGTCTACAATTCTGATAATCATGGGTAACTGTGACAGCCCCACAATCCACTAGTATCAAGACTATAAAGACACTGACAAGAGCTCCATTTCCCTGTTACCAATAAAGTTTGATGCCCAATGGTTCAGTAACTCAACAGCACTACCTATGATGTGTGCACTCTGATGGAGTAATGTTGGTGCAATGGCCAGCCTCCACAGAACACAAACTGACTTTCATGGATGCAATATTCCTGCCCACTAAACAAGGACCTGAACTTTAAGCACCCATGATTAAGGAACATATGCCTGTTTAAAATGAGCGATGATGGTGATATCATTACATAAACAAGCAGAGATGAGGACTAGCTTGCTTCTGTTGGTGATAAAAACCTGCATGTGCACACATCCCCCCCTCCAATTCAATATCCCACTCATTTCTCTATCATCACTATGAAATTGTGCCGCACAGGCATTTTCTACTATAGTACTAACATAAATACGGCTATGAGGCGAGTACAGTTAAAGGTAATTTTAATAAAGCTGATGGGACTGGAGAATTATTCAGTTAAATAAAGAACTTCTGTAAATCAAGAACACAACAGCCATGCAAATAGCATATTTACTTAAAAGTGAAAAAAGATGTAATTTCTGTCTGTGTGGGCTTTGTCTGCAGCAGGAGCAAGCATTTATCAGACAGTAAGCCCGTTGAGTATATCTTTTGTTCCTTCATGGGAGCCAGCAAATTTTAACAGGTCAGTGGCATCCACCACTTGAACTGCTGTCAGCATGGGACATTTGGAGGCATCATTACTGTTTGCATCTTTCAACCATTCACACATGCAGACAACCCTCATGACTTGATCACTCAACAGCTGATTAATGTGGACATCATCATGAGTACTTAATAACTGCTGAAACTTAGGCATACTGGTGCCGCATCGAGCCACTGAGGATACTTCCATGAGCAAGATATGGTCTCTTCTTGCTCGTGTCCTGGCTCATGTCCAGTGCTGGTTTATCATTTGACCCTTCAAACCTGACATACTCATATTTTCCCTATACGTTCCTCAGATATTCTCCCAAAACTGCAGTTAAATCAGGCGAGACATTGAGTTCACTTCATTGTTTCGAGGTTTACAACACATTAGGCTCTACAAATATTTGTTGGGAATCAAAAGGCCTTCATTAAATAAAAAAACTCGCAGTTTCGCCCGAAAGGCAAAGTATGGATTGCGATAGCAAATAAGTAGACAGCCAGGCAAAGTAAGGGTAGGAGTTTTATCGGCCATATAAACTTGTAAAATACATTCTTGTTTGCTTGTGCGCTGCCTCAAGCAAACATGAACACATCTCACTCGATGACCATGCACACTCGCTGTCAAAACGCTGGAGTGAGGAAGCATGGCAGCAGCAGCGAGCAAATTGACCTTAGTGCTGCCTCTCGCTTCAACGCTAACTAAGCGGCGAGAACACAGAGCACATGAAGTTATCGGCACTCGGCGCACCCCTCGGAGATAGCTTCCAAGATCGGGCCCATGTGGCTGCCCCATACGCAGCCGCCGCCTGAAGTAGAACCCCCTCCCCTCAGTGCCTTGAGCATGGCGAAAGACGGCGTACTTACCCCCAGTTTTGCTTCCTTGCACTTGTGAGTTTGAGCCACCATCATCAGCTCACCCTCGCACGCTTTCACTAGCACATACAGCATACGGCGTGCAGCAACAATGTTATCGCCCTTGGACTTTATACTGAACATCACAGCGACGCCGACGGCAGAAATTCGCCTGGAGTGTCCATATAATTGCTATCGCAATAAACGTTTCATAAAATTGGGCTTTGTTAAATCAATGTTTGACCTGCTTTCCATAAATATCCTGTTTATGATTTGTGCTTTCAGGAGCTATTCATAAGTGCTGCACAGCAGTGACTGGTCACATTTATAACAGTATTCTTCATTTTTCCAAAGCTAATAGTGGTTACCCCCAGTATACATAACATTCAATGAGAATGGAATCTACAACTATGAAATCTATGCAATGAGGTAGCAACAAGTGTAATCATCGGTGCTACGGCCTTTGTAAGGCAATTTATAGCCTTTAGCCGTAGTACCAGAGACAATGCATGTGTCTCAAACCCTCCCTTTAAAAAAAAAAAAGGGAAGTACACAGTAGAGAGTAGAGTGCACTTTTAAGTTCCAGGACATACTCATCAGCTTCAAGAATTTTTTTTTTTTTTTTAGCAGCCATGCTCTGTGAACTTTTGTGGCTGATAGTACAAAAGTAAAAGGCCTTACGTAAGGCTGAAAAGTTGTGAAATGTACCAAAAATACTTACGCCAATGCTGCGGCCAGCCTTGAATTCATCTCGCTTGCGATCTCGCTCTTTTTGCTCCGTGTCCTGCTTCTCTCGAATCTTAGCCTTTTTCCATGCAAGGAAACTCTCCAAAGTGATACGGGGAAGGTTGCCACCTATCTTTGCTCTCTGCAACAGGATAATTCAATTTAAGTCATTACATCAACTAGGGCAAAAAGGGGAAATGGTCATAAAAGAGGCAAGAAATGTGTACAACACAGAAGAGGTGGGCCAATACATGCAGCCACTTAATAGTTTAATAATCATTGTTCATAACAGTTGCTTGCTAGGCAAGTTGATACATACAGTCAAGCCTAAATATAATAACCCCATTTAAAGGAAACCTTTGGCTAGTAGTATGAACAGTTCCTCAAGACACAAAGAGTTTCACAAGGAGCATATGAGAAAGCCCAGTTTGGTCACAACAAATGGAATAAATTGTGGAGCCACAGCATCTCAATGAGCCGGGGCAAAGGAGAAGGCTGCAAGGGCAATCACCACTGTAAAGGCTCGTGTATAATCCAATGGAACCTTGGCACACATGTGTGCGCATGGACGTTACGTTACACTGGGGAGAGATGACCACTTTGTAGTCCAGCGCGTAACCGTGGCTGCCATTACCGGCGTCTGCCGGTGTGGGGAGGCGGCACTGACGTCGAGATAAAACAATCTCACGCCAAACCCCAAAGCTTGCGTTACCCAGAATGCTCCACGCACATGACTGGCAACCTTTGTGGGCAGCAGAGTAAGAATGGACCTGTGGCCATGGATGAAGGAAAAAGTCACTTTCCTTTCTCCATGGCTTCAGCAGGGAAAGCAGCAGCTGGGCTCACGCAAAGCATGAGTCCCCCAGCTGCTGATGGCAGATAAAACACTAGACAGGTGAGCATGCACATGTATGTATGAACACCCCAATTCGAAAAAGTGCACATAGCATCTGCTTATCCATCGCTGCGTTATCGACGGCGGTTGCGGTTGGGTGACATTAGGCAATAAAAACAGTGCACTTGACATGGTGGACTTCAACCAGCACTTTTTTCCCCTCTCTCCGCTTTCTTGTGGTTTTGTTGATCTAAGACTGTCAATACTGCTGAATAGCATGGACCAATCTACTTTTGTTTCTGTTGAGGTTTTCAATTCAGTTTTGGGCTGCTGTTACCGTGATTGATGCTGCTGCTGACGATGGCATAGATGTTTTGACAAACACCTCTGATGAAGCAAGTACTGAAGAGGTGCAGCAACTTCCAGAGAAGGAGGCCTCCAGTGGCGAGGATGGCCAAGAAACTTGCAAACCTCCCAGCTGTGCCCCACAATTGTCAGGAGCTTCGCTTACCACGTCAACAACTTGACAAAGTTCGAGTGTGTGATTTATCTGGTTTACACTACTTAAACTTACTTAAATCATTGATTTGTGCCAATAAAAGTTGTGCACATCAGTTTTGGTAATAAAACATCTCTTCTGCACCTTGTTAAGTTCTTTATCAATAGTTTTGAGGGCAAGCCCAATTATAAGGAACTCATGATACAGCAAACACATTTTGTGCAACGAAGGTGCTCATTGTATCCGGGTTTGACTGTAGTATAACGGTGCATGAACCAGTGGAAATACCCACAATGACTATGTACATGAGATATGCTAGACTTGCGACATACAGAGTTAAGTACAGTTTGTGTCCCATATATTTCTTCTAGTGTTGGGTGTTTTCACTGGTTCAACCACAGTTACAAAAGCACCATTTAAATGGGCTATGACACGACTGTCCGACTGTTCTCAGTTTATCATTGTAAGTGATAGTATAGGGCGCAATATGGTTATACACATAGAAAAGCTGGGCTCTCAGCACACATTCTAACTAGAAATTTCATATCTGAATTCACTGCCTCTAAACCCCTCCCAACAAAAGCGACCACCATTTTGGCATGGCTGTGTGACGTCAGGAAATGAAGGGCCACATTCGAGACCACATCGAACGTATTTCTCTGCACACTCGGGCGCCCAATGGTGCAGCAAGGGCATTGTCGTGTAATTGTACCGGCATTTCCTTCACTCAGTCAATAAAATGCAGCAGCAAACTGCCGAGATGCACATGCAAAAACAACGCATGGTGGCCGTGACGTATTTCTAACTCCAGCAGTCACTTCCGGTATTTGCATTACACAAAAGCATGTCCTTCAAGATCGACTTCTGTTACCCAAGGGAGCCATTTCCAAGGGTGCCAATTCATTTTGTCACCACCCAGTGTCACCAGACTAAATTAAAGTTTAACTGTGACAAGAAAGTTTAAATACAAATTTTCTACTGCACTGAATGCACTCAAAGTTTGCCAGCTTGCTGCGGGATGCATACGGATTAATATGCAATGGATAATTAAAGCTAGAAAATTTAGTGTCATTAATGTGAGTTGCTGGGAGGGACCACACACAGCCACGCCCAACAAGAGGTCTTGCCAGAGCTGACGACTATCCCCTTATCATCTCCACACTCGATCAGCCCAGGCTCTTCAAAACTTCAAAATTGGAGTTGCCTCATCTCCACTTTGTTCGCACTACAATGTCAGAGGTAACACTGCTCATTAGCTGCATAGCCTGTTGCTATGAGCAATGTGTTATTCAGAGCATTGTAGCATAAAAATTACCACTCCTAAAGTAGACCCTGAACTGATTTTATGGTTTTCTTCATATTTTTAACAAAGAAGCATGGCGGTAAGTAGGAACAAAATTACTTCCCAGCCTCCCCCTTCCTAATCAAAAGATACTTAAATCCCCCTATGCAAGCATTGGTCACAAAGACATTTTTCCTTATGATGAATATGAACAAGAACGTAATCCCAACCTCGCTACAATGAGAATTTCTTGCTATGCACTTAGCACCATTGCATTTATTAATGCTTTTATGCTTCAATGAGCGCATCAAGCAAGAACAAGTGAACATGAGTCATGCATGGAGTTATGGGAAACAAGAATGGTTTCAGCACACAATGAGGGATATTGCACACTGTTTCAAAGTGAAGTAGTGCAAGAGATGCAAAATGCAGCGTGCCTTTGATTTACAACAAGATAACTTATTGATAAGGATGGCTTTGTTAAGTAATCTTATGCTCGGTATTCCTAAACTCATGTGCCACAGCCAAATGGAAGACTGAAAATGCATTTGCAAAGAGTGCTTGCATTAAATTTCTTAATGCTAATCACATGACAATGTAATAACAAGTGCCTACCTCTGTTTCAATGAGGTCTTCTATTGTCAAGGTATCTTCTGTTTTATTCTCCTCAACATTCTTCTTATTCTTCTTCAACACAAACCCAGGAGGCACAGCGTGGCGGTAGTGGCACTTCTGTCCTCCGTTCGGGCATTCCCAGAACCAGCCATACTTGTTCTGCTCCAGAGCATCTAAAAAGTGCTTGCAAATCTACAATACAGGATACCAAACATAATTTTCTGGTGAGTTGAAATTCATTATTACTTTGTTTTAGAACATCAAATTTCTTATATAGTATGCTGAATAGTTATTTCTTCATACTAACAAGTGTTGAAAGTTAGTTCACCTGAAACCGTAACTATGCACACCATGCATATAAAACAATGGGTCTTCATATGTAGTATCAGGCATGATTACTATACACAGCATATCTGACTCAATGAAGAAATCATAGGAGTGCTTGGTTTGGCTCCTTTGGCCATGGTCAGGTGGAAGTTGTATCATCATTTTGTGCCTCTGCTGTCAATGCTAAATTGGTGTTTTTAGCCGTCAACTGACAGCAAAGGAGGTACAATCTCTCTTTTCTTATTCACCGCATGTCTACAAAACGTATTAAAAATGCCAGATTGTGATTAATACAGGTTAAGGATTAACGGGAAATACCTCGGCAACCTGTGGTTTGCAGGTGACTAGAGTTGCTATTTGGACTTAGTACATTGCACCACACATTGCACACAAGAACAAAAGGAAGAACAGCAGGACAACATCCTATTAACAACGCTGGAAATGACTTACAGCAAAGGATTTGTTACAACGACAACAAAGGATTGACTTACAACAAAGGAACTGATCCAGCAAAGGTTAAAGATAGGTTCGAAGATTAGTACCCGTCACACAAGGAACTTTCAATCACAATCGAGCCCAATCAGGATCAAATTTCTAGATCGCGATTGACTCCCTTTTGCAGCCTGTGCAAAGGAGCCAATCACGACTGATAAATTTGATCCCGAGCAAAACTGCTCTGTGTGACCGGGGTATTAGATTCAAAAAGCTAAATAAACATTCAGTAGACTGGCGAGGATGGAGGAGTTTGATAGGCAGTCAGCTTCTTAAAAGCAGTAAACAAGTACACGCACCTAGGCCAAGTAGCCATAGGGACCCCAATCAAGAAAACATGAATAAAAAAAAATGAGCTGTACATTACACTTGTGTAGACTGCGAGTGCAATCTACAAAAAAAGTAGATTGCACTCGTAGCACAGTCTTTAAATCTCCTTCGTAAAACACTGCAGCTTGGTTTTGAAGCTTGATATGATGTAACTTCTTGACTTCAATAAAAAGTGGTTCAGGGCCCCTTTAAAGGGGCAGGCCCTGAACCACTTTTTATACAAAATGCACAACCACTTTTTATTACAAAAGGCACCCTGAAGGTAAATGTCCTGCCAAAATAAATATCTTAATCTACTGCACTATCTTCAGGGACTTCAGTCACCCTTTGCAGAAATCCCTGGTTATGCATGCAACGTTGGCTTTCTCAATTTACACTGAGCATACATACAATGTCCGTTTTTGGCAACCGCCTTTCAGCTTCTCCATGCTTCTTTTCTACAACTTCTGCAAGCTTGGCTTCATCCCAGTTGTCCATGGTGTCTGAAATGCATATTATACTATTTAGAAGTAGCCCTTCAAATTTGCTAAGAGGCTGTGGCCGAACACAAGAGCTTACAAAATTGCATCATAATACTGCATCCCAATTCTACTTCTCTCTGTACATAAACAAGCTACGGATTTTAACAAGAGAGCTGCTGCCCAGTATGTAAATATGTGTAATGCAACATTCCGTACATAACTTTCCGCTTCCTTTCCAATGTGTCCTAAAACCTTAAACATAATGCACTTATTAGAAAAATATGAACCAGAACATAATGTTGCTCTTTAAATGTGCCATATGAGCACTGCTACATGCTGCTGACAAGGGTCCTGAATCTCTGTATACAGTGAAACCTCGTTGGTATGATTCTGCATAATACGTTTTTTTTTTTTTCCTTTTCCCGATAATGTGATTTTATTGGATAATTCGTTGGATGATACAAATTTCGGATGATACACTTTATTTGCCGGTTCCCGTGAAGATCGTATCGAGACTCCACTGTAGTAGGGCAGCACATAATATAGCACTTAATTCTCCATATAGTAAGTTGGGCAGCACTTAACGAGGGGTTAAACGATAGTACAATATAAAAATATACACCGCAATTATTTCTAAAAATTTTGCTGTAACGGAAAAGTCAATATCTAGGGGCAGTATAGCACAAGAGAAAAGAGTTGCATAAAAATTATGCTCGGGAATGACAATTTCAAACGTTTATGTGTGTAAACAGCAACCAATTAGCACACATTTGCATAAAGAGGGTCTCTAAAAGTGCATCTGCATTTACTACAATCATAATCAGTTTGAAATGAGGATGAAACTAAAGCAAAAAGTAAACACTCAGTGATGATCAGTTCAATACCAAATCAATTTGCTGCAGTTTGTACACATTTAATAAGACAAGTGGATCCTTCTTACAGTGAACTAGGGCGCGATCTTGTATGCGTTCCATAATGGAACGCGTACAAAATCGCGCCCCTAGTTAATACTTGTACAGTGCTCATCATCAGATATTTAGATATGATCATCACAGCATATGCATACAACTATTGAATATGCTTCAGCTTGGCACTGTCTCAATAGCACTATCTGTATATTGGGGTGGCATTCTTGAATGATCACTTTCGATGATACTTTCATGAAGTTTCACATGACTAGTGGCAGACATATCGGCATCTACAAATGACGGCATTCCTGGCACAATGCCCAGCATGCTGTCTTAGCACAGTTGGCACCGTGTCAAGAATGCTGTTACCCATAGACACCAACAACGTCCAGCGCCAGACATGTAAAATCTCGCAATAGTGAAAGTATCCTCGAAAGTGATCACCCAAGAATACCACCCCTGGACAGACACCCAGAATTTCTACTGATTCAAAGCATCCACACTAAGGCCATGAGTTACACTGACTTGAGATACCGCACATATTACTGAAAAGCTGGTAAAATAGGGCATGACTTAATTTTTTCTACTTCATGGGAAAGAAGTGGCTGATATGACATCTATGGCAGATATTCGAAGTGTAGTTCTGCAGAGGTTACTCTGCAGAACTACACTTCGAATTGAAGCAGCTAGATGTGCTTAAATACTAATGAAGTGTTCTCCCAAGAGTGTGCAATCATGTACACACACACCCCTGAAAAAAAGAAGTACAGAAGCCTACAAGCGAATAATAATAATTGCCTCCCTTCCCCCAAAAAGCAAAAAAATTTTCGGATGACTCAAAAATGCACACAAAAGTTCGCAAAAAAAAAAAAAAAAACTATGCTGCACACTCACACAATTCACTTCACAGCTGTAGCATACACGTTTCAAGGGCAACAAAACAGCCCAGCATTGGCTGAAAGCAACATACCTTGGTCTCTCATATCAGTGTAGATATCCCTCTTTTCCGCTTTCCTCTCAATAGTTAGATCATGAGAAAATTTGCACTTATCACCTTTCCCACAGGTTCCTTGCTTAAAGAATGCACAAAGCACTGACTTTGGATCAGCCCCTGCAAACAAAATGTTTGTAATAAGGAAATTTACTCAAGATAAACCATAGATGCACTATAAGCCAAGTAATGACCACGTACTCAATGTAATAAATACTTTATGATGTCCAGACCTTGTAAATACCCCAATATTATTCCAATAAATTTCAAATTTACATGCATGCATCTTAGTTCTAAGATTAACATTGATTTTTCCTTACTCATTTATTCAAGTTTCATGCCTTGATTCATTTACAGCTTTAAACACTTCTGGGCACTGGAACACAACAGATATCATGATCTTCGAGGTTCACTTTATCATCTCTGAGCCATCTGGGAAATAAATTCTGAGAGATACGATTTATTAGCTATTTTTGCCGTAATGTAAGCTGTTGCAACACACTATAAGGACATCACTCGATGAAGAAAGAATTTTGGCCCACAAAAAATAGCAGCATACCTTTCTCTACCTTTTGAACAGGCCTGAAAAGTAGCTGGTTTAAGTCTTCTGTTTCAGTTTTCTTCTTCTCATTCTTTGCTAGTGCTTCCACCTGCAGGAATAAAAGGGGTCTTGAATATGTCCACCCCGATAGTTTTACCTGCCCTGGCATAGAAATCACCCCAGGAGACATGGTGGTGCTTTGTTTCAATATCTGGCTTATGTTTTGTTAAGACAAGACCTGATGCTGCATACAGATATTTTGTGCATTTTAACTACCACAATTCATTTCAGATTTAGGTCAACTGATTGATCCCAATGTCACGAAGCTACATTCAATCTGTAAGGGTTGTCATAGTGGAGGGTTATTGACTAATTCTGACTAGTTAGAGGAGTTTTCCAATGTGCTCTGGTAGCTCTGCATGGTTGGGAATTGAACTTGCAATACAGTGCTACTTTCAACTTCACTAGCTGGGCAACACTCTACGGTAGTAAATTCCTTGAGGAACCCATATTCGAATCCATATTCGATTCACGTAATGTTTCCACCTAAAAAAACAGGTTGCACAAAGGGGTCCAAAATGAAACAATTCAAAAAGTTTTATCACTCCCTCCAACAGAAGTCTATTTGTATTTGAAACATCAGTTGAGCAAGAAAAATAGAACTGTTATAATGCAGCGTACCAGGACCAGCTGCTGCACAATGTGACAAAACTGTGTCCCTGGATTGCAGGATATACAGGGTGTTTCAGCGAACACTTTCAAAATTTATTTAAGGTTGCCTGTGGAAGATAGCCCAATTCTAGTTAATGAGCTGGTCTACTCAAAGAGGAGGACATTACTTGCACAAGAAATTGAAATGCATAATCGAATAATTTTAAAAAATTCACTAATTAAGTTTTTAACTAATAACCTAATGGCACATATTGCAATTTACAAATTGTAGCCGTGGAGTTAGCAAGGCGGATCCACATGGAACAAATTCTCAGGATGACACCAGCTTCGAGATATTAATTCCTGAACTTTGCAGAGAAATGCATTGGCATTCTAGTTAGTTTCTCAGCAAAATGTCACTTTATGCATTGAAGCTCAAAAAACGCCAATGCATTTCTCCGCAAAGTTCGGGGATTAATATCTCGAAACTGGAGCCATCCCGAGAATTCGTTCCATGTGGATCCGCCTTGCTAACTCCACGGCTACAATTTGTAAATTGCAATATGTGCAATTAGGTTATTAAAACTTAATTAGTCAATTTTTCTTAATTATTCGATTATGCATTTCAACTTCTTGTGCAAGTAATGTCCGCCTCTTCTAGTAGACCAGCTCGGGAACTAGAATTATGCTTTCTGCCACAGGCAACCTTTAAGAATTTTTGAAAGTGTTCGCTGAAACACCCTGTATAAACCTTTACAATAAAGGTAAAGAAACTAAAGCTATCAGAAATGGAAGCACAGGTATCAGAGAATTTTCAAGCTTTTTATTATGCAAGACTGTACAGTATGGTTGGTACAATACCTTTTTGGCAGGCTGATTGCCAAACTTCACCTGGTGCTGAACCTGCTGGATAAACTTCTGCGTTTTTGCTCCCTTCTTGTTTTTGAGGCCAAATGTTTTGTCCTGCAGTAAAATGACGAAAAAGATGAAGAGTGCAACGTCACAGATATATATATATATATATATTTTTTTTTCGCGCTTGCTTTTCACACTTGCAGCCCCATCCCCTTTGAGAACAATAATAAAATCCCTCCCCTCCCTCACATTTCAAATTTTGCTTTCACACCATCTGGTTAGTAAAAGTGTAGTGCTGTTACTAAATAAAGTCTTGAAGAAAATGGCAGCATAGCTAGTTAAGTGAAAATGCAGCTCAATATAAGTGCCATAAAAGGGTGGGGGGAGGTGAGGCTGTAGACTGTTTACAATAGAATTCTCCTCCCTCTCAGTGGAGCCTAGCCATGCATGGAAACAGCCATGATGCATTCTTTCTGTATATAGTTTTGCTTGACATGGCTCTCCACCCATGTCTCCAAACAAGATGCTATAAAACTATTTATGTGATAAAAAAAAATATTTATGGGGCTCTGTGTGCCAAAAGCATGCCGTAGTGGGGACTCCAGGTTAATTTTTACCACCTGAGGTTCGTTAATGCGCTCTTGAATCTAAGTATGTGAGAGATTTTGCATTTCGCCCTTATCGAAATGCAACCGCTGCAGCTGGAATCGAACCCACAACCTCAAGCTCAGCAGCACAGCGCTATAGCCACTAAGTTACCCCGTGGTGGGTTACATGATACTTTCGCCAGCAAAATCTTGCAAAGGAATACCCGTGTCACACGGGCACACTTGGAAGGCCTTCCAGTCGACGGCCTTCGAAACGCCACAACTCGATCGACTCAAAGGAGTTGTCGCGCTGCTACATGGCACTTCTGAAAGGCCGTTGAGTGGTTCAGGCGTTCCTTGCAAAAATCGTGTGGCGCTGCAGATCTTTATTTTCGTTTTCATGTCACCAAAAGTTAAATAACATTAAATCCACTTTAAAGCACAATACTTTCTTTTCAATTTGTTTAAACATTTTAATAAATTGTTTATACATTGTTATACATATACATTCAGTTTTTAAGTTGTTGAGTAGTGAAACTGTGGGAGCGTTTGCGCCGCTCGATGCAGCTGCCATTGCTCAAAGACCATTGGGGTTTCAATAGAGTTGTAGGGTGCTCCATTGACTCGATAGACTATTGACTCAGCGGCCTTCAAAACCGCCTGTGTAGCAGCTCGAACTTGACCTTTGAGTCAACGGACTATCGGTTGGAAGGCCTTCCAAATGCTTGTGTGACACAGGTAGAAGGCTTGTAGGATACAACTATCTCCTGCGTTAAACATGTTAATGCCAACAACTCATTTAACTGATACAATGATACTGATACAAACTGATACACACCAGGCAAACAGTTCATCTAAAATTGCTTTTCTTTAGGTAATGGTAAAGGATTGTCATGGATATTCTCTCATAGACGTAAAGGACGTTATAAATCACTGAAAAAACACAAAGACAAAACACACACACACCAAAAAAAAAAAAAACAAGCTGTGACATATATAAGAATCACAGAGTCATGATTTCAAGATTACAGTTGTGTTTCAGAACAAATAAGAACAGCAAATAAGCACTAAATCAGTCCAGTTGACTCAACTCAAGGATTGCAACCAGCAGACAATGCACACACATTAATTTTTGTGTGCACTTTGTCACCAGCTGGTTGCAACTATTGACAGTAAATCTTCCTTAAGCATAGCAAAACTTATTTTAAATAACTGTAGTTGTTGTGTAAATGACACTGTTACTTCATTTACTTCACAACAAAAGCAGAGTGGAAGAATTGCACAGAGCTTTTTTCCAGTCTCAGCTAAAACAGCAAATGGAGTAAGAAAGTAGGAATGCTAATTACAAGCACGGTAATATTACAAAATCAATTTGGTCAAGTTAATACAGGCTGCTGCATAGAAACTTTTTGTAAGTAGTAAACTTTAAAAACCATACTATGCGCACGTGTTGCCATCAACCATTGGTTTCTGTCACTTGTCTACCACAGTATCTTTTGAGGCATGGTGTAGGTTCTCGTGTTTTCTATTATGCACGGCAAAAATCTATAAAATATTTAGGCAGCAGCTATGCATGCAATTTTCGCTCTCAAGATTGAATCGTGAACCAGCCCGATTATTGGTAACCCAAGTAAAAAACGTTCACATAATTTGTGTTGCATATCGCCAGTCACGTTTTCAAATGACAATGCTAAACGTTTCATAAGGTGGTAGCCAATCAAACTTTCCGTCAGCCACTTCAAGGTTAGCTTTGCATACAGTACCCTGTTAACAAGAAAACGGTCGAACAAATGCAGCTAAACGCTGAATGTCCCAGCACCTTGCACGATTCAAGTTCGTCTAGAAACAGATGTTATTTGAATTCGCACACTTATCGCGATTTCTTAAATTAGGTCATTATTCGCCCTACTAAGTCGTTAATTGCCTCGTTGTAGAACATAAACATATACTAAACTTAGTAGGTCTGGAACCTCCCGAATATAATATGAAACACGAAAACCAGCACACCATTCTAGGAACAAACAATTACAAATGTTGTGAACATGTTGCAGGACTACCTTTATAATACACCTGTGCGTTATCTATTTTTCTTAGTAATCATCTGTACGTCATGGGTTAATTAAAAAAAAAAAAAAAAAAAACACGCACGTTTTCTGTGCATGAGCACATTATTGTCAGTCCTTGTCGCGCATCTAAGCGCAATGCGAATGAAACGTTCTCGCTATAACAATTCAGTAAGAGTAAGATAGCAGTAGGTTTAATGGATAATTGCGCTCCTTGTAGCAATTTATTCGATCAATCCGGAATGTCTCGCTAACACGGTGTCCATGGAATTGACGTGATGTGCAACATACATAAGCCTCGTCATTGGCTTACCTCAATTACTTTCTCTTTTTTCTTCATTTCAGTCTTTTTACTCGGCTCAGGTGCTTTCTTCTTTGGAGGCATAGTGAGTTTTAATTTAATTGCAAAACCTAGAAGGCACCGTAACACACGGCGAAATGGTGGAGACAGGGGAGACTATGGAACATAAGTAGCCGCTGTTTAGCATTAACAAAATCATTGACATAAGTACATATTGTAGAAGTAATTTGCAAACCTTGAATATTAATAAATAAATGTGAAAGTAACAGCAAATTATTTAGTAACTGTAGAAACTTTAGCGCTAAAATTTGCTGCAAAAAATTCCAATCAAGCTTATTGCGAGCACGGTTTTCAGCCAAATCTAGTCGACCGGATGCTAACTGTTTATATTTTGCTTTCCGTCAAATCGTAGCATCTTTCTTGTTTGCGTAAGGCAATGTCTGTGTTAGAAAGAGAAGCTATACAGAAGCAAATTCAGCAAGACTGGGCAAACAGGGAATATATTGAAATCATTAGCGGGAGCATCAAGAAAATCGTGGATTTTCTTACATCGTTTGGTGAGCATGCGCGTTTTTGTGTTCCTGCGTTACGTGAGCATGACTGTTCCTCTTCTGTTTCACACAACTGCACCTTTTGCAATTACAGATATGTCGTGTAGGGCGAGGCTCGCTACCTTAAATGAAAAGCTGACGTCACTGGAAAGAAGAATTGAGTACTTGGAGGCCAGAGTAAGTAATACCAGTAATACATAGCACAAAGTGTCTCCACGCGCTTAGAAGTCAAAAAGCTCAACTCGGGTGAAACCTCAGCTGGTTTGAGAAGGAATAGAACTTACTTTTTTAGCGTTAATTGGTATATGTGCTAATGCTTCACGGCCAAAGCAGCGCCAGAAATGTCCGTGAGTTCTATGCTGTAGCACTTACATGTTCAACGTAAATATTGGAATTCCGAGGCCAAACCTATGTTTAGTGCCGTTTAAGCACCTTGTGCTGTAGTGCACAGGGTCGCGGATTCGATTCACGACCGCAGCGGCCGTATTCTGGTGGAGGCGGAATGCGAAAATGCCCGCGTACTGAAATATCGGTGCACATTAAATATGTAGAAAATCCGAAACTCGCCACTATGACGTGTCTCATAGCCTATGTGCAGCTTCAGAACGCGAAGCCCCGTTAACTTTTTCGTTACCGCGCCTTTAGAAATTTATCAGTTTGATCGACAGGTTTTCAACGCGTTGTTAAACATTTGTTAGAATTCTAGCAACATTAAGTAAGCACCGTCTAAAATTATGACTGAACTTCACTATTTGCCAGGTTTGACCATTTTTTGGCAAATTCGGGAGTTTGGAAAAACTTCGACTGGGGGTATCTTTGAAACTAGCCTCCAGTGCTCCTAGAACTTTAATAAAAACGCAAAATTCGTGCTTTGTTTGACTCTGCATCATAATTTTTTAATGACAGCCGGAGTGAAGACGAGATGCATCTCACGGGTTGTCAATTTTCTGACCTAATGTATAGGCTGTTTTAACAATGTCTCAAACAATGATAGATGCTCACGAGTGTGTGTTATGTTCATAACCGTGTTCGACTAATATCAAGTGCAAATTTATTGTTCCCTCTGTGGGTTGCTTCTATCCATTAGTGTATGTACAAAGTACTACGAGCAATAGTTCCCATTGGGTGGGGTTTTCACTCTCACAAGAGCACGCAGTCACTTGAACACGGCCTGTGCAAGTGCCCTTATTCATTACTGTGCAGCACTGTACAGGAACTGAATGAAGCATGTGGAGGCTCCAGTGCCAGTTGAACATCCACTAGACCACCTTGCTTGCACAGAAAAGCTTCTTCTTCTTTCTGGGGTTTTACGTGCCAAAACCAGTTCTGATTCTGAGGCACGCCGTAGTGGAGGGCTCCGGATTAATTTTGACCACCTGGGGTTCTTTAACATGCACTACAACGCAAGCACACGGGCGTTTTTGCATTTCGCCTCCATCGAAATATGGCCGCCGCGGCTGGGATTCGATCCCGCTACCTTGTGCTCAGCAGTGCATCGCCTTAGCTGACTGAGCCACCCCGGCGGGTAGCACAGAAAAGCTGATCGAACGCAATAAAGTATGAGGAGGCTTTTGCGTGCTCCCCGATGTGACAACCATTGCTTTGCGAGTCTAAATAATGCAGTAAAAAACAAACCAGGTGCCTGCTGCAATGAGTAAAAAATGCTTCCTGTACAATAGGCACTTATGCGTTTTCGCATATGTGAAGTTTTCCCGCATAGTATGGGCATCACTATTACGAGTATTGATGCCAACAAATCTTCATAATATTTTTGCATTATGCGACACACAAAAGTTCGGAACTAGGAACCAGGTGCATATTTTGTATATCACTCTTTTGTTACTCGGTACTTATACTAAAAATAGCAAATTATTACTTTCATTCCTGTTCCTTGAAGTGCTTTTTTGAGGTTTCATATAATTCTCAAAAATTGTCCGAGACTTCTTTACTGCTATACGTCCATTCAAAACACCATTGATGATGCTATAATTTTATGTATTGCAGTATAGGTTGCGACTACTAAGTCTTGAAATCAAATGTTAAATCATGAAAGCACCGAAAATGAGCACATTTCAGCGGTAACAAAATATTTAATTAATATTAAACGTCGTTTTACGACGTGATCATAGAAAGCGTGCTCAAATTACTGTTTGGTCATTCACGAATTCTGTTATGCTGCATCCATATGTGGCATTTCAGTGTCGAGTTTGTCCAAAGCTTCACTGCTTCATTCAAATCTGGAGACAAAGGCGTCTCCGAGCCACCTTTCTTTCTTTTTCGAAACCAATACTACCATGGTAAAATGCTGAGGCTCAGTACTGACGACCTGCACTACTCACTCTTTTTATTAACACTGTTGCAAGGTCTTTGGACCATCTAAAGCCAATTTCTTAGTGGAGAAAATGCATGTGACTAGATTATTTGTAGATTATTTGGGTGCAGTAATTACTCGACAGTTGTGGGCTTCTTCCTCGACTGAAAAAACCCTAGGAAGTCGCAAAGCATTCAAGTTGCTTGTTTCGATTGATATATTACAGCAGCGGTGCAACTATTTGAACCTTGCAAAATTCTTGCGATGTGAGTAGAAGCACTCATCCATTGCCTCGATATAGGAACATGGTCAGAAATGTTTGTGCAGTATTAAGTTCATTTCCCACATGTATTAACAACTGTGCACATGTATTGAATGTATATAGCAAAGCTTTTACCTGTTAGACCACAATGGGCAGAAAAAGTCAAGTTACAGTATGAGTGGAACAATCAACTTTATTTAAAATGTTCGTGCCACGCATGCATTTTTTTTTTTTGCTTAATTGTTGTTTTAACCCCCCCCCCCCCCCATTTTTTTATTGCAGGTCACAAAAGGAGACACAACATTCAATTAATCACTGTGTGGTTATCTGCAGACTTACTATGTAGGTGTTTTTGTACATGCATGGTGCGAGTCGGTGGCCTGCCACATTCGTGAACACACCATGACGGACTTATTTCATTTGTGCGTGGCATCAACTAGAGTGCTGAAGTGGACTTGTGGAGGTGTATTTTAGCCCACAAACTCCCATTGCCCAAGCATTGTGTTTACTAACAAATATAAAATTTGTAAGTAGTTGGAGTTCTTGAATTAATGGATTAGTTACTCTTGTAAAAATTGCTTGTAACTGCCATTAAAATGCTTTCTAACACTCCTTGGTACTTTTCATTCTTTAAATCCGTTAAGATTTCAATATTACAAAGCAATGCTCTGTGCAGGAATATGCCTTTTTTCTTCTTTGAAAATTTTACCAAGGGGCTTTTCAGAAGTCTAATTCCTCTTAAAAAGCTAAACAGTGTCATAATACACTTTCTGTATAAAAAGTGAGCTGCACCTTCTTTTGAGTGTTGCACTAGAGCAAGGAGTGGTTTGGTGTTCGTCTTCTGTCTGTTGTTGGTAGCACCATTCTACATGTCAATGCTTTTTGACCATGGGGCTTCTCACGCAGTAAAGCCTCTTTAAAACGAAGTTAAAGGGGAAGCCAGAACTGCTTCGATGTATCAATTATTACGTGTACTGCAATATGAATCTCTATGGGGATTTCAAGGGGAATTTCACTTCAATATATCCTGCTTTGTTATAATTAGGTTTGACTAATTACCTAGAGGGAAAACTGGAGCTGTTGTATACATGGGAATGCTGGGATGCGAGGGCTTCGAATTTTTTTCCCGAGGAGTTAAGACACTGTGAACACTTGCATCTGGCTAACAGCATTCCATCAGTCAAACAGTTCATTCTTTACTGCAACGCGTAAAATGCCTATTTCTTAATATGTAGAACCACGAGAACTCGTGCTGACCTAGTACAATTATTTCTAATGTGAATGGTACCAGCAGCTGCAAAAGTTAATTAAAAACTACAAGGTCTGTGCTCACTCTGTTTCAATTGTATGTTATTTTCCTCACTTCTATTAAGCATGTATAAACAATGATTTATTAGAAGCAAATAAAAGACTTCATATGGCAATTTCATTTTAGAAACACATTATGTGGAGATGACTAAGCAAAGCCTTATTCAAGACAAGCCTTGCACATTCGCATCCCGGCATTCCCATGGTGGAACAGCAGGTGTTGTGGCACCATATTTTCCTCTAGTTAGTATTGTAAGAAAATCTGTTTCTGCTTAATGAAATGTTTTTTTTTGTTTTTTTTTTTCTGGACAACACAGGCCATCTCAGTGAAAAATTCAAGCACTTACAAACCTGCAGTGAACACATTTTGAACTTTTTAACATGTTCAGTTAAGCATGAGGCTTGCACTATCGTCCAATACAAGTGGTAGAGAGCTGATGTGCGATATGCGACTTGCATAAGCACTGACATATATGCAGGAAGTGGCAGAGAAATTAACCCTTACCCTACCGCACCCATTGGGCATCATTAGCCCACTAATGATGGTTTTGAATCCAGTCTTCAAGAAATTCTGCATCACTCATGACACACTGCCCCATTGGACGTATAGTAGAACTAAACTTGTTTCTTGTGGCTTTGGCATTTTCCCCGCTTAGTGGCAATTTTTGAACAAGTTCCGAAGAAATACGAGCGCTTGTTGGAGTTGAAAGCAGCTGTCTCCGAAAGTGGCGTGCACCGTTCCGAAACATAGCATATCTCCCGATTCCACTGTGTCTGTGGCCGATTTTATTGACGGCTCAAGTTGCAGCAAGTTGGAGGATGCTGCCTTTTCATCTGACCGATTGTGCGACGACAACGGAAATCAACCCTGAACTTGAGGATGCACTGCTAGTTTGTGCTTTTCCACCAGCTGAAGCCATGCAGCTCTAGTCAGCTAACTAGGCATACCGAAACTGCAAGAAATGTTATAACACCAAAACGTAGCAGAAAACAGTTTGCTGCATGGCACACCCAACTGTATTGCTTCCAGTTAAATTTTTGTAGCGCTAGTAGATTTCAAGGAAAAATACCATTTCTTTGTAGGTAGTGGCTATAACATAATGACACATCTTGTATATTTGAAAAAATTTTCATTTTTTTTTCAGATGCAAACATGTTTTACCAGTTTTGTTAAATTTTAGTCTGCAATCTTGTTCTTGGCAATTTATGTTAATGAAATAAATTTCATTAATAAATGTATGCCTGAAAAGCAGAGTCATTCTGCTTTGCTGTCATGTATTGCATAAAATTTTGAGTACAATGGTTTCTTGGGGGGGGGGGACTTCTGTAACCAACAAACACGACTGTCTTCCCCCTTGGTAGGGAAAACGTTAAATGAGCAACAAGGAAAAATCACTGAAGGTAGAATATTTCTGTGGCCATGAAAGGTAGTACTAGCTGCCGGTGTAATAGTCAAACCTCGTTAGGTATAATGAAGTTTCATTTGACATAAAAATACCTTTGTTATAGCCAATCATTTGTTGCAGGTGTGATGTACAGCAAGTGTTAAACATATGCAAATCAACGTACAAAGATAGGTACACAGAACTTCACTCGCTTGCCACTATTTCCCTTGTTGAAATGTGAAGACATTTTTTTCCCACAATTTATCAACATGCTAATGATCATTCCAATTTATTATCATAAAAAATTGTCAGACAAATTTCTTTAAAAAAAAAAACAGTAGGCCATAGTGGCAAATGCCATCAAGTCTAGTATCGATAGTAATCCGGCTTATAAGGGCCTTCAGAAGGAATGCCAAGGTAAGAGGACTGCTCCTTGGTAAGCTTGGAAAGTTTCACTCCAAGGTGGTTGAGGTGAAGCGCTGCAACTTCCTCATCAAGCTTCTTGGGCAAGAAATAGACGTCCACCTAAAAGAAATATAGCAAGTTACCTTACTGCACTTTAAGGATTACATTTGACACACATTGCAAATATAAAGATTTAAGCCAAGCATTACAGCAAGTTTTAGTGCCCACACTGTTTGCTACAGTCATGAATGCATTTAGACTAACAACAAACTTGTTACATTTAATGTGCTCGGTAATGTGGTGGTACTGGAATTTTCTAGGATTTTTCACTGCCCAAAGCCTATGCCGTATAAATATATGCTTCACTTTAAGCTTGCAATCGTGACTGTTGTACACTCATGTCACCCCATTTTGATATACTAAACTCTGTGCAAGCAAAACATGCTGTGCTTTTGCTCTACCTTGGATTACAACTGATAATTCAGACACGCTTGATTATTTGGACAGCTTTGCGGAACTGCCACTGGCCCCAAAGACGATGTATATGGATGACCAAAACTTTGGGCATCCTACAACGCACCGTTCAATACCTTACTCCGCCTGCATGGCTATGTGCTAATTCAGTCAAATGAGTCCAGTAAGAGTGATATTTATGTTTTGAAACATCACCAGTACCTCAAAGCTGAAACTAGCAAAACTTGAGACGATCCAGTGGTCACCAAGTTGTACAGGCTGCATTTGCAGTTTGTCGTGCCAGTTCCACGCATCCAGCGTCTCTTCCTTAACTAATGAAATAGCCACATGGTCCCAGGCGACTTCACTGATTGTTGTTGCTCAGAATCATCAAGCAGCTTCAAGTGAAGCCAACTCATCGTAGATGTCTGTGCTAACGAGGGCAGAAATTAAGTGAGGGAAATGCTGGACAATAACTGTTGCGAAGAAACCTGCAGTCATTTGGATATCGGAGCACGGTTGACCTCTGCGGAGATAAAGATTCGGTGCATGCGTTGACTTTACTTTCGTTTATTTGTAGCGACAGTGCAACAATGGTCAAAATACGAACAGACCAGGTCCCAGGCAAGTGTATGTATGTGTTGAAATGTGTTTACAACTTGTAGAATAAAGTCACTTCATTTATGGTGAACCCGATCGCAATCCTGATTATTCAGACTTCTAGAATCTAGACAGTCCTCGTTGAATCCAAAATGTCATTTGGCGACTATATATGCAGAAAGTAGAAGGGGGAGTGGCAAGCTCCTCGCATTGTCCAACTGTTATGTTCTTTTCAGAAGACATCACTGCATGTGTAAGGCATCCACAAATCCACAACACATTTTGCAGCCTTAAGAGCCACAAGCTTTAGCTTGTGGCTCTTATCTAAATACATGGGAATGAAGAATTGTATTTCTTGGCAACCACTGCACCGAACTGTACGAGGTTTCTTGCACTTAAAAGAAAAAGTTAAATTCTAGTGAAAGCAGGAAGCAGATTTTCTATATATGCCACCAATTTTTTTAACAAAAATTGTTGAAAATTGCAAAACTTAAAAAAAGTAGTATAAGTTTACAATTATTTAACTCTGCAATAAAAACCAATATCACAATTCTGTAAACTACACCTAATACATCTAAGCAGAAAAGATGTACATATTATGCACCACTCTAAAATATACCACTAGTTTGCGAGTACAACTTTTCCAGAACCCTCTTAAGAATCATAACAATTTCACCCAAACTGTAAATTCATGTATCACATTGATCCACTTGAGATGCTCTAACAGATGTAGAGTTACGAATATGTAAACTTCGTGCTTCAAATTTTTTTTACACTTGCAAATTTTTACTTTTTTTGAACATTCAAGGCCATAAATCAAAACAATGCTTCCTAGAATTTAACTTTCGCTCTCTAATGACACAAATATCATTCAAATCGGTCCAGCAGTTGTCTCATACAATAATTTCTGTGTTTTGCATGTATTTGAATAGGAAAATAGAATTGACCTGGAGCTTAGCGTCCCACTTAAATTCTCATGTCCAACAATTTTTTTTAAAGCAATTTTAAACGAATACAGGACAGGATAGATGCTTATTGACATCTATTGGGAGGAAAATCGGACAATTAAACAGAATACCTTGTACTGGTCACTTTTAGTCCACAACTCAATCTGAGCAAGCACTTGATTTGTGAAAGAAGTGCTCATGACGAACGATGGGTGTCCCATAGCACAACCCAAATTCACGAGGCGACCTTGAGCGAGGCATATAATGTGATTGCCATTCTTCAGCTTGTAACGGTCAACCTAGGCGAAAACATGAAAGGAAAATAGAAGGGATATTAGACATCAACTATACTTCTGGAGAGGTACACCATTTCTTTCCATTTCCTGATGGCCATGTTCTGCTGTTTCTTTCAAAAAAAAAAAAAAAAGGTATCCCTTTCAGTAAATTGCCCCACAAAAAATGTTACAGGCTACTATTTTTGGCGACGAAGGAGACCAAAAGGCAAGGAGGTTAACAACCCAGATTGCTACCCTACAATGTAGGAGGGGCAGTGACAATTACAGTGTAGACCGCTTATAACATAAGTCACCAGAGCTGCAAATATCCACACTATAAGAGGTACCGCACTATAACCAAAACAACGATTTTATTGCGAGAGCAATTATATGGACACACCAGGCGCATTTCTAGCTGCCGTAGCTGTTGCCGCGAGGTTCCGTATAAATTTCAAGGGCAATAAAATCGTCGCCGCACGCTGTATGCTGTATGTGCAAGTGAAAATCACGTCTAAATCTCGCGCACGTAAGGAAGGAAAGAGGGAAGGAAGCGCACCATCTTCCGTCGCGTGCAAGGCTCAAGGGAGGGGGGGTGCGTTTACTCCAAGCGCACACACCTGCCCACAGGGGCCGCTGTATCTTGAAAGCCATCTGCGACGGGGGCACAGTCCACCGTGCACTGTGTTTTCGGGGCTTAGTTCAATTCGCTCACTGCTGCTGCTGCGCTTCTTCACCATAGGGTTCTGACAGCAAGTTTCCACGGTCATCGAGTAAGATGTGTTCATGTTTGCTTGTGCGTGCGTGACACCATGCTTGTTAATGCACAGAGAGCCGCAGCGACAGACGTGCCTTCGCACGCTCCCGCCACTGCGTCATTCTGCTCGCTCTTCGCGAGGAATGCTAGGATGCGTGGCCGGCGCAGCTTGGTGCGCCGGGCGAAAAATAGGAACGGAGCTATTCATGCGCCAGCAACATTGGAACACGCCCGACGGCGCGAGACGCGCCGGTTGTTCGCCACCGTGACGTCACGGAGCTCGACATGCGCACTCGCGTTACGTTGAAGTATATCTGCGGCTTGAGGGGAGCGCTCGCCGTCTCAGTTGACTGCCGAACTTCCAGGCAGCCAAACTGTAACCGGTATTTCGTCTCTCGCAACTGCACGGTAAGCGATACGTGTATACATGAAGTGCTATGGGAAAATTAACGGGAGTCTGAAAAGACCGTACTAAATCCGGTCCTGCACTATAAGCGGTTACGTTATAAGTGGTCTATACTGTAGAATGTATACAAACACGTTTGGTTAAACTAAAGCCAAACAATATAAACAGGCTGTTTCAGAAAATGAAACTGCTAAAAAATGAGGACCATGAGATGAACAATTTCATCAGGATTGCTTCTACAACAGCAGCATACATTTTAAAATGATTCAATCTACGAGGTGGACAAACAGGAGGCTCGCAGCCTCATGACAATATAAACTAGACTAATGAATTACCGTATTTACTCGAATCTAACGCGCACTTTTTTTCCGATAAAACTGGTCCAAAAATCGCGTGCGCATTAGAATCGAGTCTGACCCTAAATCTGCGTTACCATATCGCCATTGGCATTTCAAAATGGCCGCCTCGTACGCGCATCGAGCCTAGCTACCGTAGCTTCCTCCATGTGCTGTAGTACGTGTGCTTAGGCAATAATCTACCATTTGTCTCCCTGTTTTCTGCATTTGCTCTATCAGCACGAAGTGCAGAATTCATCGTGATGCCGCATTAAAAAGGAAAGTGATCATGTGAGCAGATACTGAGAGAAATTGGGCCACGTCACGGGAGTACGGAGAATCCGAAACCTGCGTGCGGGACAGGCGCAAATGAGAGGATTTTCGCCAGCAAAGCAACGCGGAAGGGTTTCAGTGGCCCGAAGCAAGACGATCCACTTCGGAGATACAATCGCCTCGGCCCTATCTTGGAAGCGATCTGCAACGGGGAGTCCGCGCGTGCTGTGTTTTTGCCGCTTACCGTTCGCGCTGAAGCGAGAGCTGTGCTAGCGCAAAGGTGAATTCGCTCCCCGTTGCTGCCGTGCTTCGCCCTTCCAGTGTTTAAACAGCGAGTTTCCGCTGTTTCTGCGGTCATCAAGCGAGATGTTTTCATGTTTGCTGGTGGCGTGCGTGACACCATGCTTGTTAATTCAGTTAGTTAGCGAATGTTAATAAGTTTATACGGCCGATAAAAAGTACTATCATTACTTCGTATACCTGTCTACTAATCGATGCTCTGCGTTTAGGGCGAAACTGCAACATTTTTCTTTTTAATTCATCGCAACTTTAGTGCATTGGGAGTAAATGTTTTTTTTTTTTTTTTTTCCAAACGAGACAAAGCTTAATTTCTGTATGAAAGCATGAGGTGCACGGTACTGTCAAATTTTTTTCGTCTTTTGGTCACGGAAAACGGGTGCACGTTACAATCGAGGACGCGTTAGAACCGAAGTAAATACGGTAATATTTTAGCTAAAAGAGTCATATAATCCATCCTAAAGCAAGATGCAAAGCCCATTGTCTGAAGTTTGAATTTGTTCCTAGATTTGCATAAATTTGACACTGCTAAATCCTGCACAGCACTGAATTCTGGCCAAATTCACCCAGGAAGTTCAAATTGAAATGCACATGAACGCAAATGTCATGCTCCTTGCAGACACCCACGGGTGACGCGACTGCTTCTGTCTAACCGTCAAGCAAGAAGGAGTAAACGTCCTTATCAAGCTGTAAATCACATCGCACAGCTTCAGATAAATCAGGACGAAAGTACTGTTTCCCGTAATTGTCCCATAACTGCTGCCACAACCAGTGCAGATTAATCCATGATCGCAGAAATAGTAATCACAGAGTCCTGTAGTCATGCAGCCAATATGGTGGTGTCATGTGCCACAAAACACAAAAATAGAAAGGAACCACCACAGTGGCTATGGCATTATGCTGCTGAGCACAAGGTCACATGTTCAACCCAGGCATGGTGGGCACATTCTGATGAGGGCAAAATGCAAAAATGGTCACATACTTAGATTTAGGTGCACATTAAAGAATCCCAGGTGGTCTAAATGATTTCAGAAACCCGCACTATGCGCGCTCCTGGAACCCACACGCTTTTGGGACATTGAATCCCGCATTTTAATTTTTAGAAACAAATGTTCAAAGCATTCCTGCATGTCTGTTGCAGTTCTTTTTCAGAGTAACGGTTGTAGTGAAACATACTTGGCTGCTTTGTTACTGTTTAACGTTAGTGCTGCATTTGCATCGCACATTTGGAACACTTGCTGCACTCAAGGGCCCAATGTGTGGCCCAGTACCTCTAAATTGAGAGCTTGATTTTAGGGTGCTAAAAATGCACACGCAAGGGAGAAACGCACAGACACACAGAGCACTATGTGTTCGTGTTTCTCCCTTGCATGTGTCTTTTAAGCACCCTAATATCATGTTTTCCAAATCACACCAACTTGCCCAAAAAGTTATTAAAATTGAGAGTTTGATGTCATCGAATAATGCACACACTTAGCAAGCGGGACCTGAAGTCCATATTGAGGCTTCACAGTAGTATTAACTTTGATGCATATTTAACGAAAAGTGAGGCATACTTCTTTTTTTTTAGAAGTACTATATGACTATGCCAGACTGCACTAATATAGAATTCCTACCTGAGGCTTGATCTCAATCTTTTCTACTGCATTCTTTTCCAGCCACTTGATATCAATTTCAATATCAAAGTGGCCAATGTTGCAAACAATGGCATCATCACGCATCTTCTCAAAATGTTCTCCTCGTATAATATCCCTGCATCCAGTGGCAGTCACAAAAATAGAGGCCTTTGATGCAGCATCCTCCATGGTGGTGACCTCAAAGCCTGCAGCACAAGTAAACATTCACTGTAGTCACAAGCACAACAGTTTGAGAGAAAAGAAAAAAATAGTGTAGACCGCTTATAACGTAAGTCGCTGGAGTCGCGAATATCCGCACTACAAGCGGTACCGCACTGTAACCAAAGCAACAATTTTCAAGGCCCACACAATTTACAGTCGAATCTCGTTAATTCGAACCAAATCACGCGGCGGCGCCTCGGACCGGCATTGCTCCGGCACCGCCATAGAGTAAAAGCTTAGGAGAGACCCCTCAATGTCGTGCGCGAACAAAAAAAAGAAAGAAAGAAAGGAAAAAAAAAAAAAAAAAAACGCGGCGGAAATTTCACCTTCTCTCAAATGGCAAGGTCGCCGATTCTGCGTTGAGCCGGAGCATACGTGTACGTGCCGACGTCTCAGCCACGCTACCGTAGCCACGTGTAGAAAATGACAGTGAACCCTTCTTTCTCCTTTATGCTTCCTCTACTATCTAGTTGACCTTCCACGCTGCGGCTACGGTGCAGAGGGAAGCAGCGGCGCTGTCCCAGGCCGGCCAACGAAACTGCCCACGCTGGCAAACGCCTGCTTCCCGATAACGGCAGAAAACGAAACTTCGGGGAGCTGGCGCCGGTAGGGTGGCTAGACCCTAGCGCCGGGCCGGCTGGAGCGGCGGCAGGCGCGCACGGTGACAGTCGAAAGTGAGGGAGCTACGAGGGAGGGTGAGGGGAGCCACCGAAGCGGCAGAGTTGCCGAGGCGAAATCCGCTTCCCTGCCGCCCTCCTACCTCACATTCCACGGTTTCCGCGTACGCCCTTCGCCGTGCCGTGCCGGCGCCGCCCGCTCCCTGAAGTTTCGTTTACTGCCGTTATCGTGAAGCCGGCGTTGGCAGTTTCGTGGCCCTCGCTCGCTATGCGCGCTGTGATATTTCACGACTCGCACTCAAGATTCTGGTTTCAGCCTCACTGGCTGTTCGTTCGCAGCACGTGCCCTTCTCCTCCACTTCGTCTCTCTTTCTTCCTCGAGCACTCCTTGGGGCGCCCGTTTGAGGGGAGCGTTCGCCGTCTCCGCTGAGTTCCGTACTCCCAGGCAGCCGCACCTGTAACCGGTATTTCGTTTCCCGCAACTGCACTATAAGCGATACGTGTATACATGGAGTGCTATGGGAAAATTAACGGGAGTCTGAAAAGACTGCACTATATCTGGTCCTGCACTATAAGCGGTTACATTATAAGTGGTACAGGGTGTTTCAGCGAACACTTTCAAAATCTATTTAAGGTTGCCTGTGACAGATAGCCCAATTCTAGTTAATGAGCTGGTCTACTCGAAGAGGCGGACATTGCACAGAAAATTGAAATGCATAATCGACTAATCAACAAAAATTCACTAATTAAGTTTTTAACCAATTACCTGATGGCCCATATTGTAATTTACAAATTGTAGCCGTGGAGTTTGCAAGGCGGATCGGATCCACTTGCAATTCTCATGATGACACAAGTTTCGAGATATTAATTCCCGAACTTTGCGGAGAAATGCATTGGCGTTCCAGTAAATTTTGTGATTCAACGCATAAAGCGACGTTTTGTTAAGAAATTAACTGGAATGCCAATGCATTTCTCCGCAAAGTTCGGGAATTAATATCTCGAAACTGGTGTCATCATGAGAATTAATTGCAAGTGGATTTTCCAATTTTTGAAAGTGTCCACTAAAACACCCTGTCTATAGGGAGGGGAGGCTTTGTGCAGTTGTTTTCCCTACAGTTTTTTTTCTTTGCTCGCTTAATCGCAATCCAGACAGGTATTACTTCACAGACCAACAACCCCCCGCCCTCCCCCACCCCCAAAAAGGAGACAAATGGCATCTGCGGATGGTCACTGTGATCCTTCCAAATATGAGTGGATGGATTCCAGAAGCACTCTGGGTCCAAGTCTGAGATACCAAGCAGCAACCAAACAGCCAGCTCCTTTCCGGAGCAGTAAGAGTGAAGGAAGGAAAAGCCGAGGGAAACTTCGAGTAGCGTGGCCAGTACCACCGTCGCAGGCTGCGTTTAGATGTGAAACACGGTGGCGATGGTGGCGTACGTGGATGATAATTGTCAATGACACAACCAGAGCGAGAGCCCCTCTTTGCCAGTGCAACCACAGGAATGGGTGGAGTCACGTGATTGAAAAGGACCATTCAAATTGGCCTTTTGGGAGCACTTTAGAGCACTCAAAAACGACCATTCGAAGATGCCAAAAATTCGTAGCACGGCCACACTTATGCAAGACAAAGGCACTGCTATGAATAGCAAAGTGACGTGGAAATCCCAAAAATGCAATTGCCACCGTATTCTTGACTTTTCACTGACCTAGCGTTTGTACACAGAGATGTAACTAGTTGGCAACAATGCAGTGGCTTGAAAGCAATCTTCAATTACAAAACCCAAGCCAAAGCTCACATGCCCTACCAGTGAATCACCTCGCAGACACCTCAAGATGAAGATTAGCCAGCTGACTGCACATAGGATGTGTGGGTGTGTGTGTTTCGTTTCTAGTAAATGAAGGTCAAAATGTTCTAAACATAAGAAATACTGGCAAGTGCCAGAGTGCTTCTAAATAATTTACTATGACGCTTGTTTCTATGAACTAGATTCGGTACCCAGGAGGTGAATGCCGTAATACAGCAACTAGCTCCATTCCTGTGATCTCTGCAGCTGCCATACACGAGCACGGACAAAAGCAGCGCA
This sequence comes from Dermacentor silvarum, assembly GCF_013339745.2. NCBI lineage: Eukaryota > Metazoa > Arthropoda > Arachnida > Ixodida > Ixodidae > Dermacentor > Dermacentor silvarum. Next base: position 76,854,940 of record NC_051154.1, on the reverse strand, counting down.
GAAATACCATCATAACTATCCACATTGCTATACAATGAGAAACTTTTGCTGTGCATCATGACATCACAATACTGTCAATGACACCAGGCCTGGCATTTCGAGACAGCTTTAGTGTTGAATTATTATATTCAACACTAAACGTTCACACTTGCTAAGAATGATCCTTTAAACGTGCAAGAAGCGTGTGGTAGAGATTCAACAACTTTGAAAATATGTACCAGTACTCCTTTAACAGAATGCCACTAGATATGGCAGTCACTGTCAGCATGCAAGGCCCAGCATCTATTCAGCCTACATGTACCCTAGGGCGCCATACCCCCGAGCATGAAGAGAAGGCAACCAGCACAAGTGCCGACAAGGTGCAGAGCCAGCAAAAATACAGTTAGGGGCAAGATATACAGTGAAATCTCAATGATACAAATTTCACGGGGTCACGAAAAATATTCGTATTAGCCGAAATTCGTATCATCGAAACACAATTAAAACTAGCTAAATTAAAGAGTCGGAGGTGAACTCACTCAGGCATGCGCATTTACAGTATTTAAAAAGTATTAAAAAGCATTTACAGTATAGATCACTTATAACGTAACTGTTTATAGCGCAGAACTGGCTAGAGCGCGGCCTTTTCCAAGTCCCGTTTACCCTCCCATAGAACTCCATGTATACGCATACCGCTTACAGTGCAGCCGCGCGAGACGAAATACCGGTTATAATGCTGCTTCCGCTGGAAAATCTCGCCGACAAGGACGGTAGCGAGCACGCTTCTCAACGAGGTGCGCCCACCGACGGGAGAGGAGATCAACGAAGGCAATGCGGAGGAGGAGCATGAGACGTGGAGCATGAGTCCAAGGGCGATAAAATCGTCACCGCCCGCCGTATGTGCGAGTGAAAGCGCACCTTTCGCGCGGGGGACGCGCGCCTTCACGCACGGAGAGCGAACGCACAGCGGAGAGCAAACGCGACTTCCGTCACGGTCGGGCGCGCCAGTCGAGCCCGGCCCTGCTTCCGTCGCGCGAAAGGCCGAGGGGTATGGGAGGGAGAGAGGGGGGGGGGGGGCGACGTTGTGCTGCGGGGCACCAAATGCGTATCTTGCAACTGGGCGCAAGGGTAACTGGCGACGCAATCTCCCACCGAAAGGAGCAAAGCGGGAAGGCAGCGCAGGAGGGAGGGAGGGAAGGGGGGGGGGGGCGGCTTCTACTCTGCCAACAAATGCGTTCTTGTACTTTGCGCCTGTGCCGGCTGTCGGGGTTGTCGCGCACACCGTATCTTGAAAGCGATCTCCACATGGCTCTGACCTTTCTATGCGCTGTGCTTACGCCGCTCAGTTTCCATTGAAGCGATAGACCGCACGAACCTTCGCTCGCTGCGGCAGCCGCGCGAAAAAACCAAGAAAAGCGCCACCGCGTCAAACTCTTCGCGCCCAGTCGCGGGCTCCGCGCTGTCCGGCGCCGCATCCGCGCCTCCGCACCAAAAGAGAAAGGAAGAAAGCGCGTGACTGCGCGCTGTTCTTTTTCGCGGCCGTCGGTGGGGCGGCGTTTATTCGTATCAACCGACGCGGGTCGAAAATCAATTCGTAACAACCGTTCTCTAGCACGTTGCAAAGTAATGGGGCTCAGCTGGGACCACAAAAAAATTCGTATCATCCGGAAATTCGTATTAGCCGTGATCGTATCATCGAGATTCCACTGTAGTCCGGCGTAACACGTGCGCGGTTAAGCAACACCGGTGAAAAGTGCACAATCTACAGTCTGGCGTCACGGCGTAGCCGGCGTGCCCAGCTGTGTCGGGCGCGCTCAGCAGTATAAGGTATTTTGTTGTGTTTGCGTATGTAAAAAGTCACGATATTTTATGCATGACTGGTTATTCATGTTTGTGTAAGCGGGTGATCGACGCTCTGTCAGGCTTGATGTGCCTTTACGCTGATCCCCTAGGCAACTATGTATGTTGGCTGTCTGAAGTGTCTTGTCTGGTCAAAAAAAGCGCGCACAACTCGGACGGCGCGGGCACATGCTGTCAGAAGACGAGAATGCGCATGCGCCATGGCAGTATCTGTTCACACGGCCGTGAAGTTGCGCTCCCACACACAGAGATGGCGCTAGCCTCGCACGGCGTGCACGCCGAACTGTAGAGGAGGCAAATTACTTCCACAGGCTGGCGTGGCTGGCGTAGCATATCCGACTTCGCCTGCCGCGGCCTGGCGCACCGAGAACGCTGGACTTTATCTTGGCCTTAATGTATTTTTCTCACCAGTGGGTTTTTTTTTTTTTTTTTTTTAAATAGTAAATGCCAGAGAATGCAAACGCTACATACCTTCCATAGCAGCCTGCAGGGCATTGATGGGATCAACCTCCGTGATGAGCACACGGCATCCAAAGCCACGCAGAGACTGTGAACAACCTTTACCAACGTCGCCAAATCCGGCTACACAAGCCACCTTGCCAGCAAGCATTATGTCTGTTGCTCGCTTGATGCCATCGGCAAGCGACTCGCGGCAGCCATACAAGTTGTCAAATTTGCTCTGGAAATCAAAGGGAGTAATGCATCACTGTAAAAACACTTTAACGATTCTTTCGATCACATCGATCATTCGTTGGTAGCATGTTTGAAGGAGTTAATGCCGCTGTGCGCAAGCACCTAGTCACATAGTACTTTTTTCAAATCTTGTAAACTTTTTTTTTTTGTTTACAGCGCGGAAAAATAAAAACTTCAGCAGCTATCTTCGCGAAAATAAATTATTCGGATACAACTTCTGCACTGAAGATGTTGCTTTCAAAGTAATACTTTAGAAGTTGGTAAGTAATTGTTACTTAATGACATAAGCTCAAAGTAAAAAATAGCCGAGTTGCTCAAGAGGACAGTGAACAATACTAAGTTGATTGCATTCTCGTAGCACACATGTGGATTTTTAAGGCTTGGCACAAGTTCGCTGAAGCAACATCTACAGCACTCACCTTATACAGTCGAATCTCGATAATTTGAACTCGAAGGGGCCCAAAAATTTGTTCGAATTAAAAGAAGTTCGAATTACCGGAAGGACGTATTTTTGAAGTATTCGAGCACAATAACACGAAGAACAAACGGTGCGAGTCAGGAAATTTCGCGGCGCGCAAGCGCATAGCGAGTGCGCCCACGCCGGCCAACGCACGGTTCCCAATAACGGTAGAAAAACAACTTCAGGGAGCGGACGGCGCCGACATGGCGACGGGCGCGCGCACGCGGAGACCGTCAAGGGCGGCAGAAAAGCGGATTTGGCCTAGGCAACTCCGCCACTTCGGTGGCAGTGGCTTCAGTGGCTCCCCTCGCCTTCTTTCTCAAGTCCCTCGCAGCTCCCCTTTGACTGTCTCCGTGCGCGCCCGCTGGCACCGCCGGTACAGCCGGTTCGGCGCAGATTAGCCTCCTTGAAATTTCGTTTTCTGCCGTTATCGGGAAGCGAGCGTTTGCCGGCGTGGGTGCCGACGCCGCCGGTCCAGCTTAGTGTACGGCCACGCTAGCGGCAAAAAACTCGCGCGTCATGCCGCGAGCGGCAAGTTGCCCCACGTCAACACCTTGCCGCAAGGCCACCGTTACACGCGCGATAACATCTTCCGCGCTCTCCGAACGAGCAAGCAACACCACGAGCGCTCGTTGTTTCATGCGAGAGACGACGATCGTCGATTGAAAATCCGGCGCGGACCAGCGGCGGTCCGGTAGTGATGGCTCCATGACATCACCCTCGTCGCTCTTGATTGGTTCTTAATCGCGCGGCACGCGGCATTTGCCGCAGAAATGGGTCTCGAACCCATTTCGCGCGGTATGCCGCAGAACTCCCGATTCCTGCCGCTTTTGCCGCCCGTGGCATGACGCGTTGCCAGGCGTTTTTGCCGCTAGCGTGGCCGTACCCTTAGGCCGCTCCCTGAAGTTTCGTTTTCTGCTGTTATCAGGAAGCGAGCGTTTTCTGGCGTGGGCAGTTCGTTGGCCGGACTGGGCCTCCGCCGCTGCATGAAGGGGTCTTTTCCTAAGCTTTTGCTCTATGGCGGTGTCGGAGCAATGCCGGTTGGAGGCGCTGCCGCGTTATTCGGCGCGCTGCTGAGAGCATTGTCGGTCCGCGGTATGTTCGAATTAACCGCCGCAAATGCTTTCGCGTTCGAATTACCGAGCGTTTTCGCCCATTGAAATACACAACTTTGATGGGACCAGAGCGTCAGTTCGAATAAACCAGCAGTTCGAATTAAGTGTGTTCGAATTAACGAGATTCGACTGTAGTTTATTAAACCTCCAAGAAGTTTAAAATATTCATAAAGAAAAAAATGCTTATGGGTAGAAATATTCTGGCAAATTACCCATCACAATCTTGCATACTGACAACACCCAGTGCATACAATGTTCAAGTTGCCCACTTCGCATACTCAAGTGTGTCGTTCTTGCGCAAGTGCCATTGCTACCGCCCTACCCACAGAAGAAGATACTCCAGAACGCAGACTTTCCTATCTCACAATCCATTTGGCAAATATATCAATAAGTGTCCTAGCACATTTTTTTTCGCCCTCCGTTCCTTGTTCGTTTGCTCGTTTTGCATCTCCTCTTCACACCGCCCACGTCGCTCTGACCTCGGCCGGTGCACGTAGTTAAGAAACGTGCATGCTGCCTTGCGTGTCTGCGGTATTCTCCAGCAACCGCATTATGACCGGTATTTCGTCTCGCGCAGGTGCATGTGTATACATTGAGTTCTATGAAAAAATAAGTAGGAGTCAGAAAAGCCCACATTACAACCGGTCCTGCACGAGTTGTATAGTAAAACCTGGCAGCGATTGCCTTACATCCACGTTACAATGGATGTGAGGCATGATTTTAGGAGACAAGCTCTAAGCAATTGTCGCAACAATACGGCTCGGTCAAGTTTGGAGGCACTTTTTTATCGAAATGAATGCTATCTGCAACAGCAAGGTGGCCACAAGTTTGCACTACAAGTTTATGAATGCTGATCCTTAATTTGCGCTGTATTTCTTCATGTCGTAGTTCTAGTGCATAGTGATGCACAGATCTAGTAGAGCGCATGTACTCCAAACAGCCTAATGAATTTCTTTCTTTCAGGACTATACAGGCTTTTCTTAAAAAAAGCTATGAGTGCAGTGAATGTGACATTTCTGCAGAGAAGTTGCTAGGTGATATGCTGGTATTAAAATAAGCTTGAAAAGGAATTAACAAAAATGCGTTAATGAACTTCTTCATTACAAACTCAAGAGCAGTTGTTTATATGGTGAATTTGGGGGTGATCACATTTCAATGCACCCACCTTTCTTTCTTTTTTTTTTTAATCTTGAAAATCGCACTTAGAGATATTAATCATAATCATTACGAGCAACAAAGTTTGAATTACTGCATGTCGTGGCAGGTACTGATATGGCATGTGTTGCCTTTCTGGAACTCCCGGCGCACTCGGTTTTGATATTGCCTGGATTGAGCATTGTAATTCAACAATGAATATCTCTAATTACACGCAATTTTCAATGTTCTTAAATACTAGGCTGCATTGAAATGCGACTGCCTGAAGATTCGCCATATGAAACACTGTCCCCAAGGCTCTATAAAAAGGTTCATGAACAAATTGTTGTTCGGAGTTGTCAAACTTACATTATTTACGGCAAAGTATATTCACCTTGCCTTGCAACTCCTCTGAAAAAACACCGCGTTTGCTATGCTCATAGCTGTTTTATCAAGTTGCTCACTATTGTTCAACTAATCATTTCGTACTTAAAACCCATCTAACTTAATGGTTTTCCAATCACCACAGAAACATATACGGTAGACTCCTGTTGGATCCAGAACGAAGGCCCTGGCCGGCGCCCTTGCATTTCTGTGGTCCAAACGTTCGTTATTTAAATTCTGAAATTGGCCTTCGCCGGAGAATTCTAATTTGGCTGGTCAGCACGCACGCGCCTGACCCCAATGGTGACCCCTGTGGCGACTCGGATAGCGGCAATGGCTGCGCTTAGAGCAAAGTGAATGTGCCGAGCACATGTCATCTCTCATCGAAAACGTCTCATTTCGGCCTGCACCAGGAAGGTTTTAAAGCGAAAACGGTAACTTACAATGAATTATGACAATATTTACCCAATTCTAACACATACCTTTTTTTCCAAGAAAATTCGTACGAAAATTACCTGTATGGTGCAATACATTATGAACCCAAAACTGCATTCACAATAGTCTACCGTCAGAGCCAGCCTAGCTAGAGTCACGATTGCCATCACCGAAAGGCAACCATGGATGGTGACAAAACAAGTTATTGCAAAGCATAACAATGACAACGCACCACTTCCAATTTTATTACAAAAGCACATGTTTAAATGATAAGTTACTTTATATGTTAAGCTAGCGGCAAAAAGCCGCATCACGTGTTCTTGGCATTCCTGATAAATGCATGTGTCGCAGGACAATCTAGCGAAGTCGTCGGTCTAGTCACGAGCCACCATCCTGTTTGCGATTGTTGCAGAATTGTTTGATAAGTGCAGATTGGTGGACCGTTCAGAGGACATGTTGTGGCTCTTCACTTGATGGACAGCGATAAGGTGCTGTCTCAGAGTGATGACAATGGTCATTAAGTGAATAGATTTCCATTCTGTGAAGTTAAAGTTTGCTGGTTTCGTATTTTATTATTGCCAGAATCGGAGGCAGGCTACATTTTTCTTGCTAAAAAATTGGGTGTGCATTCAATTCTTACTTTGTTTAGGGGAGCTAATGTCATTTCTATGTTATTTTTTACTTTGAACACATAAAAAGTGGGTGCATGTTCAATTCAGGGATGTGTAGAATCTGGCAAATGGTACTGCTAAATTAATTACCGGTGCTTTCCTACTTTTTTTTTTCCCCTCCTGCCTCTTGTTTGATTTGACCCAACGCATAATTAGACCAATTTGGTCGGTCCCATCAGATACAATTAATGGAAGTCGACTGTATTACCACTGGCACCAATTTTGTCTTGGCACAAATGCATAACATGTCCCAATTGTTCACCTTTGTGACAGAGTCGTTCACATTGATGCAAGGAACTTTGAGTGTCCCTTCCTTTTTCATCTTATAGAGTTGATGCACGCCAGTAGTGGTTTCCTCTGACAAGCCTCGAATGCCTGGTAGGAAAGAAGTAAAACATTACAAAAATAAGAAAATGAGCGGGAAGACAGGAGCACCGACAAAATTTTTGAGGCTCTGTTTTTTGCACTTAATCAGTAGCTATTGACTCACTAATCATGGTAAAGAAACTCATTTGCTCCAGCATGCAGCGACTGTTTAGTTATATGCTCGTATGTTACGACCAATCACGGTTTCAATTTCAACGAGGACTTCGTGCCACACGGCGTATGAGGCATGCTTGTAAACAGCGATGATCACTGCGCATGCTCGGGAGGCTCCTAGCATTGCATGAGAATATAGCAAGCTATCAGTAACTTAGCAACATATAAATCAAGATATACAGTACGGTCTACTCTTATTAAGCGGAACTTCAAATTAGTACGCCAGCACTGAATACAGCTTAGTTCTAGTATATGAAGGTCTGGAAAATATTTTTTTTTTTATCGACAGAATTTCTGTTGAATAGAATCAAGTGCTTTTTCCCCTCTGAGGCTAAAGATTTAGTGACATTATGTTGCACTGAATACCAATGAGGTTCTCAGTTTAATGATTCCAGACTCTCCACTGTACTTGTATTGTACCGTGTCAACCAACATAGTGGACCTGCGTTTTATGGCAATCTTTTATTGCATACAGTTTTGCTTTGCAGTTTTCCCTCTAAAATGCAAAAAGGCTTTCCCGTCTTTACCGAATGTGTGTTATCCTAAGGCTAATCTGCACAACAGATGAGCATGCAGACCGCGCATCACCTGGCTCAACCACTGCTCCGCATGTAGCTATCGTTGGCGCTAGCATCGCTGTGCTTAACATTGCCATCTGCGGCAACCCTTCCGTGCCGAAAACAAAGTGAGCTGCTCTCTTTTGCAGAACCAAGCATGGGGGGCATCGCGTCACATGCGAGATGCACTGTGCAGGTCTCTACATTGAATGTATTGAATATTCGAAGAATCTAATAGTAGAGATTTGGTTCGTGAATCAAATTATTTGAACATTTACTACGCATTTGATTTAATGATGTTCGGTTATTCTCTCACACCCCTAATAAAATGTGTTCCTTACACATGCACGTACTCGCCGTCTCCTGTCACAGTACAAACACCGAGACACCTAATATAATTGTACTGACAGGCATTTAAAGCTATTGAGGACGTAGCTGTGGCAATTTAAAGGCATGCATTCATTTTTTTCGGACTGCTCGATTTTTCTGACGTTTTTGCCGTCCCTAAGAGGTCCGAAAAGTCGGACATTGACTGCAGTTGCCTTACAGCGATTTAAAAGGAAGGGGCAGGCAAAATTTCAGTAGGCTGACTACCAACTAAATCACTAAAATAATTGTTTTAACAGTACATACCAGAAAGGTACTGGGGATACTTGGTATGGACAAGAGCTGTTAGGTCTCCTCCGTCATCGAGGATCATGTTGAGTGGCTGGCCATCCGGGAAAACAATAGTCTGCAAAAAGGCACACAAAGAAATTTCTTCAGGGATAGAAGAGGGAGCATCAGCCACATCCTGTAAAGAACAATGTTCACTGCTGGAATACCTATGTAACACAGTTAGGTTTATTGCAGTGGAAAAAAATTGTCAAACATGTGAACTGTAGGGATGCGCAACTTTCATGTGTCCCCCGATGTTGTTTTCACCGCATGGCTTCCGTCTCCTGTGATCCGGCTTCCCGTGTAGTTAAGCGCCGGCGGCAGTCGGCGTAGATGTTACGAGAGATGGTGCTAATGTTGCGCTGCTAATGCCACCTAGCGGCGGGGTTACTTGGGTGCAAAAGGAAGAAGGCGCTGGCTTCTCGGCTCGGGGGTCGGCGAGCAGCAGGCACGGACTGTTTGCGCGTGCGCCGGCCCGCTTCGCGAGACCATCCCGAGAAGGCTTAAGAACTCGCCACCGTTCGCGTGACCGTACATATTCGCTCGCCATCCGGTTGCGGTGAGTTGGACTTCTTGATTTGTCGCGTGCCCATGTGAATGTTCTATTGCGTAGTAATTCGGCTAGCGTGTATTAGTCTATGAAAGGTGAAATAAATGCCCTTTTGATTGTATGCACTACGGTGTTGTCGTTCCTTTGTCCCAAGAGCACATGTGAGACCCCACAGAACAGATGCAGGTTGCAAGAGGAGGAACCATATACAAAAGATTGTGTTGGCAACATGGCTCTACAGGTGCCATTTGAAACACCATGCAGGACCTCACATGATGGCACATTTTACAAATAGGCACAAAGAAAAAGGAAGGACAGTGACCCGATATGTCAATGAGTCTACACAAATGCACATGTGCACAAGATTTGCAAGTTTCGGCAATGGAAGTGACATTATGCATATTTTTCTTCAACCAGCTACAAGACTATCAGTCTTTGCAATATTGTTAATTGTGGCAAACACTGGCTTTATATAAAAAAAAAAAAAACACCAAGAGACACTGCTAGCTAAGCATCACATAGTGGTGATCACAGCCAATCATCATGTGGCCTCACAGCTTATTGCATGGGCTTTTATAAGCCAGTGTTGTGAAGCACAGCTGCTGGTTGCAGAGTCTGCCTGCTAGCCATTTGTGTATTACACCGTACTACAGCTATCTGAATAGTGGTTCTCATCGCCATCGTCAGGAAAGGTAAATTATTTTCTGCAAACCATAAAAGTAGTAAGAAAACAGTAGAATGAAATCGCATCCAACACAAAAATATCTTTATTATACATCAAGACAAGAGTTCAGCATTTTCAGTTCTCATTTTTCAAAAATTCCGTATACCTTTTTCAATCTTTACTTCCACATGAAAATTCTCTCTTCCCCACGAAAATGTATGTGAATCCAGCAAGCGAGATCGCAGCATTCGTAGCTGGTAACTAAGGACAGCACGAAACATAGAATCTCAACTAAATGTGTTTGCTTGCCCTAATTTGTTTGCATTTCAGTTGACTTCTTTCTGGAGTTTTACGTGCCAAAACCAGTTCTGATTATGAGGCACGCCATAGTGGAGGGCTCCGAATTAATTTTGACCACCTGGGATTCTTTAACGTGCACTACAACGCAAGCACACTTTTTTTTTTTTTTTTTTTGCAGGCGAAATGCGGCTGCTGCGGCCGGGATTCGATCCCGCGACCTCGTGCTCAGCAGTGCACGCCTTAGCTGAGCCACCGCGGCGGGTGCATTTCAGTTGACACAGATATTACAATCAAGACTGCACAGTCCTTATGTCACGGCATGTCTTACGGTTCCACCTGGTTCACCCATGCTCCCACCTGGTTTCCCTTTCCTGTATTTGTTTAGCAAAGCACCCCACAGACGTAAAGCCCTTCGTAACATTGTGAACAGCTCATTTAAGTGCCCACTTGTTGAACAGCCATTACATTTCTCACCATTACCACTACCAAAACAAACCCCAAAGTAGCTTGTGGCACAATTTGAATGGATGTCATTCCATCCCGTCATTCCAGAAGCCACAGCACACATCAGAGTGTGCTGTAATTAGAAGCCATAATGTTGCTACATGCTATCTTCAAGTCCATATCAAGATATTTTCTCAAGAACTTTTCTCATTATTACTCCGTCAGAGATACTTATGTACACTGAGGAATCAAACAACGCAAACATCTGAAGTATGAAATTATGTGTCAGTACTCCTTTAACTATGTGCCATTCCTGTAAGTTTGGTGCTAGGCCACCAAACTTACAGGTGGCAGTATTTTTGCATAAGCTCTGCAGCTGCTCTAATCATATTAGAAGCAGAAAGAGGAGGCTAAAATTAGATTATGTAAAGGTAAGCTCTTGGCAACGCCTCACAACACAATAAATTGCATATTTCAACACAAGCATTTCATACCTGCTCAATGCACCAGATGTATTCCTCCTCTGTTTCACCTTTCCATGCATAAACAGGAACGCCACGCTTAGCAATGGCTGCAGCAGCATGATCTTGGGTAGAAAATATGTTGCAGCTTGACCACTGAACCTGAAGGACAAAAAAATTGTTCAACTTTGATACAAGTACTGTAGAGATAAAAATAAATGGCTTCTCATTAAGCAACCGCAGTTGTAGCGATGCGATGGGCGACCAAATCAAGTACTTAAGGAGCCAGTTGCATCCTAAATTTGAAATTGTAACTGAAGTCCAGGGGGGAAAAAAAAAAGGAAGGGAGTGGGGGAAGACCATTTCGAGGATCGTGGTATTTTACATTCCACCACAATGTCGCTCAATATTGCAGTGGAAGCTTTCAAAATGGTCCAGGGCACCTGGAATTACTTAACACACCAAAATTTTCTTCCCTTCCGCTCACTTATACAACAATGACAAAAGTTTCACATTCACTAGAATGGTTTACATGAAAAAATAGTGTAACTGCACTTCAACCCCTTACCGCATGATGTAACTTCTAGCACAACAGAACCAAAAAGAAAGAAAAACCTACATATGCACGTGGGAATTGATGTCCTCTCTAGCAATGACATACATAGAGACTTTTGCACTGAAAATAATGTTCGAGTTATTTTTCCTTAAAAAAATATATGGTGGCAGCACGTCACACGAACAAAAAGTTTGCAAATAAACATGTTATTTTTGCAATTTATACACTTCAAATGATATATCATGCATGCTGTATCATATATGATACAGCATGCAGTTATGAGTTGTTTGGTAGAGGACAGTAGAGATATGTTTCCTCACAAAAGAACAAATCTGATGGCAAAATTTATTGTTTGCACGAGCTTTACTTTTTTTTTAGAACCATTATTGGAATGATATGTAAGGAAAATGCCAGTAGTGTTAACCATGAAGATAGTGTGCGGCCTGCCACTGCCAAGGAGCTAATAACAGAAGCAACAAATAACCTAGAATAGGAAGAAGGGTTTCTACACAATGAAAACTGTAGGCTTCTTACAAAGAAGCGACAAGTTGCAAACACGAAAGAATGCATCTATCTTTATCTAAGCATTTATCTTTTACCAAATTTATCTCATTGTACATATTTTTACTTTGAAAGCTTAGTGCCATGCACCTGAGCAGAACAGTTTTTACCGCAAAAGTGATGAACCTTGCAACTTGTGTGACCAAATGTGTGCAGCCACATGGTTTTTCTTTGAGTGCTCACCTTCGCTGCTTCATTTCCCAAACGAGAGCCAGCAAGAACACCAATGCCTTACTGTAAGACTGTCAGAATCCACTAGCTTCTCACTTAAGCATCCCCATCCCAATTGAGGAACTTGCTGAACCACACTGCACAGCATTTCAGACCTTGCAATAAGATTTTTGCCGTAACAGTTAAATAATTTGCATGCCGCTCTATCAGGAATAACAAAAAATGAAATTATACTGAATACCCACAATTAGAATTCATATTTAGTTGTCAAAGCAAAGCACCAGTATGGATGGTGTACGACACTTTCCCATACCTTCTCATTTTTCCATCCAGTTGCCCTCTACCCACAGTGCTGCATTCTTTCCCCTACTAACCACACGTCTGCCTCCATTTTTATAGTTGCATCCTCCCCTAACTTGAGGAATGGTTGACATAGGTATCATTAATAATGATCTAATTTTTCCTACAGTAGCTGACACTTGATGTGCTCTGGTTACGCACCAACAGCTAACATGCTAGTGAGTCATCTCCAGCATCCTTACCTCAGCTCCAAGTTCAAGCAAAGTTTCAATTAGAACAGCAGTCTGAATGGTCATATGCAGACAACCAGCAATCCGAGCACCCTTCAGTGGCTTTGATGGTCCATATTTGCGACGCAGTGCCATAAGCCCAGGCATTTCATTTTCAGCTATGATGATCTCCTTGCGACCAAAATCAGCCAAGCCAATGTCGGCTGAAAGAAAAGGAGAGCAAATATATTCTTTGCATCTTACAATTTTTTGTTGTATTTTCTACAGAAGTGCTGACATGAGCCCACATGCGCTTCCATTTGAAAACAGACTCGGGTGAAAATGCCAGACTAATGTTTTAGTTTTCATGGTGTCCGTGATTAAAAGTTTACAGTGTGGCATCCAGTGTCGCCTTCCAAGAGGTGCAGTCACCTGATCTATTGTTTCATGTTCCCCGCAAGAGAGACAGTTAGGTGAGGAAATTTTAAAATGAATGCACCTCGGCTTTGTCTTCTTTTCGATGGCATGCCCATGAATCCAGACAATACGATAATGAATACAAACTGTTGCGTACAATACAGAACAATCAAAATTGTGAGATCATTGCATCTAGCATACCCACTTGGCAATACACTAACAATACACAGCCATCCACTCCCCTGGGTGGATGGCTGGCAGGCGCTCCGCGTACGGGTTTGTACCTATCTGCCACGCCTAGCACGACACCCAGGGCGATCCCCCTCTTTCTCTTTACTCCTCTCCCCTCCCCCTTTTTTTTTTTCAAGTGCAAATAAAGATTATTATTATTATTATTAATTGAAATATATATCTGCTGAAAAATTTATATTTTTACGCCCTCGATGCTGTCTACAAGCTTCACATGAGAGAAATGTTCCAGGTAAAATTTAATTGGTACAGGGCATTGACATTTTCCTACTTTCATTCGAACACACGTGTGAAGTTTTGTTACAGCTGGCTCAAAAAAGAGAGAGAAGTTCCCATATGCTGACTGCATAAATGCAGCTGGCACAGCCTGGCAGCAAAGTGCACAAACAGCAAATCAGTAGTCATAAGCCAGGAGGTTGCAGTGAAAAAAAAAAAAAAAATTGCCCATCAATACAACACTGCACGAGAGGAAACAGGAATGACGGCACCATGATGTTCCCATTCGACTCGTAAGACTGTCTGGCTGTCTGTGGTGGCCTAAAGACTAAAAATAAAACTAAGGTCTGATTACTATACGACAACCAAACCCATAAGCAGATATAACATGAAAAAAGAACCAATTTTTTATCAATTGTACTTGAAGGCAAATATTACAATCTTCAAGCCAGAACTCGAACCTTGCAGCAGCTTATAACTACAAGTTTGTTGTACATTTCTATTTGATGTCTGACTAGCTTGAGCTCCAGAAACATTTGACATATTCTGATATCCAGCTTTGAGGTCCATGGACAACTAATAGATAATGGTCAGCACAGGCAGATGGAGCAAGATGAGTAATTTTGATATGTCTCTGCAATGTATCTGGTGTCTAGAATCAGGCTGTCAAAGGATCAATCTCTCCCTCTCCCTCTCTCACACACACACACACACACACACACACACACACACACACACACACACACACACACACACACACACACACACACACACACACACACTGTTCACCAATTAGCAGGCCAGGCCACGAGTTTCAGGTGAAAAAATAAAAAAAAAATAAAAATCTGTCATAAAGTAAAGTACACTTCAATCCTCAAGCAAGGACTTCTACCTCACAAAAACACATGGAACGGATGTATGGTTGACACGTTGCAATTGTGCCGGATGCGTATCAGCACAGCTGTGGTTGTCACTTTAACTCAGACATGCAATTGGTGCACCGAAGGCACAGTAAGCATTCATTTGGCTTCGCTTTCACAACCAATGCCCAAAAGCTTCAAGGTAGCTCAATAATTTTTTTTAATGATGACGTGGTCTAATGAAGAACTTGTGAAATTGCACGTATTTTTTTTAATTAGACAAATAACTGTGGTAATGTTTACCGAAGTATCTTGGACAATAAAGGTGCAAAAACATTTACTATAGAACCTGTCAAGAGGTATGCAGAGACAAAAGTACTTTCTACAATGAAATGTGGTACCATACCAACAATATTTTGCAATAAAAATTCCACATATAATTGTGCCCATTACATCCGCATACTGTTCACAGAACAGCTAACTTCAATATGACATTTTTCACTTTTGATCAGGAGTCTTCAGGTCAGCATTGTACTCCGCTGTATAGCATGTGCAACCAATTGGTTCACAAATGAACCAAACTTTGTTTAAAGAGCCTAAAATGGCCAAACTTGACAAGACAGTTTCTTGGCTTTTATATATTTTTCTTGCAAAGGATTGGACAATAAGGGGGAAAAAAAAACTATGCTGGGAACTTCCTTTTTTTGTCATTTTATTCTCAGTCACACGCTTGCTGTTTTCAACTAACGAGGCAAATTAAACCCACACCCTAAGAGAGGAAGAGAAGACAAAACATATGTAAAGAAAAAAAAAAGTTTGAATAAGAGGGCTTGCGTAAGAGCAATGTACGAGTAGAAAAGGTGTTGGCCTCCACAGAATTCTTGCATGTTGCACACATAAAGAGCTTCCAAGATTAATACATGATGCAAGGCTACAAGTACCTAGGGGGTTGTAGGTTAGGGCTCAAGTGTGTCCTAAGAACAAATGTATTGCTCCAACCTCCAATATAAAAATGTTAAATAGGCACTGAAGCACTTTTTGCTATGAAAGTGCGAGTCAAATATTCCGCTGCACACAGCAGTGAACCTAAAATCTTGCATAATAGATCACCTGCTCTCCTCTGTAGCTTTCAAAGACCCCGCTTTTTTTTCCCCTGCCCTAAGCGACAACTGCGATGGTCCCCAGCCAGCCAGCCAACCATTGGGCCATCATTTGGGACCATGAATTAGTTGCGAGCATAAGCTCATGCATGCACACACACCCGTCCAGATCTAGGAAACAGGGAAGCGGTAGTTCTCAACCCCTACCGCCCTATCTGTCAATGCTCCTTTGTTTTAGGCACTTTGTCAGACGTCCACTTCGGCGCGAAAACAAGGAAAAGTAAGGGAAAGACAATAAGGCAGGGCAATGTTATTGGTGCCGCCCCAACTTAAGAGGAACCAATGAGTTAAGGAGGAATGGGAATGTAAACATTGCACTCATTATGTCTCCGCTCATATTAGGTCCTTTTCAAAAAATTTATTTGGGAAAATATTCTTTAAAAGAATATTTTGATTCCAGGGATAACAGATTGCTCAGATTTCAAGAAAACTTGTTTCAGTGCTCTTTAAGACATCTCACCAATGCTCCGTTCGCTCTTTCTTTTCAAGACCACCAGTGTCCATAAATGGCAGTGCATTTTATTCTCAGAATGTTTGCTTCACTTTCAGAAAACGTAATGAAGCTAATAGAAAAATGAAACATTTATCAGGGTACAGATAAGGCGCAACTTAAGATAACAGATGCACCCTGCTATTGTCAACCCATTACATGTGCTGAGAGTACAAGCAAATGGAGGATGTAGTGGGCAGTAAATATGGATAGCTCAGCGCTTGTACTCTGCAGCCTCATAGCTGCCCTGGAGTAGACTGTGCGTGAACCATTGCCACATGATACTATTTGAGGCATGTAGTGACTACGAAGCACAAAGAAAAGGGTTTGGAGTACATTTCCCTTCCCTCACCAGCTGTATAACTTTCTATGAAGAACACTTATACACTTGTACTTTTCATACTTAGCAGGCAACAATGTGGAAGCTACATGTAATACCCCCACTGGGGCCTTTAAAGTAATAAAGTGAAAGTAGTGCGGCCATACAAGTCTCAATACTCAAGTGCAAGTGCAATACTTCGCAATGCACTTGTTTTATCTGAGACGCTTTATACAGAATAAAACACCTAGCTCATATATTACAACTGCATCTGGACATAAGACTACGTGAAATCGGACATTATTTGGCCACCCTTGTGCTTCTAGTGTGCAATGTACTATGTTTTGGTCGTAGAAGCAGGAAGGTCGCAGAAAGGTGACTCTCCACTTATGGTGATAAAACAGGTTCAGTTCTGCACCGCCTTCCATGTAATAACTGCATCATTTTTTGTGACATAAAGGTACTAAACTTAATGCTACACCAAATACCCTGACACATACCCATATCTCTCATTCATATGTGACATTATTTTTTGGTCACGAATGCAAGCAGTGAGAGAAGCCTTTGTACTATTGACTGCAATGTATGAAACGGAGTATAGTGCTTTAGCGCTTCAAAGTTTTATCCACTATCACAAAGCAAATACAGAGGTAAGTAAAAGGAAGATATCTTTATTTGCCAAATTTTCTATGGAAACCAAGTACCCAATTATTAAAATTGACCAAATGATAGGTACTACACCTAGTCTGTCAGAGACATAGTGGAGGGCTCTGAAGCCATATCACATAACTTATGCCCTCTGTCATTGGCCTTCATCGCCAACATCAGCCACTCGCCGTGACAGGCGAGAAGAAACGAATAGAATCAAAGGAAACGAATCTTTACTTAATCTTTACTTAATACGGTTCTTGGATCTTGCCCACTGAGGTTTCATAATGTGCATCAAAAAATCAGCACATGGATATTTTTTCATGTCACTCTCATAATGAGAATTGACTGCAGCTGCCATGATAAGAGATTCAATGCTATGGCTGCACAACCTCCATGGTAGGTCAATGAAAATGGACTGGCCCTATTTGCTAGGGGGAAAATGTTACTCCTTTAATTATTAACTTATTTCTTGAAATAAAATTTAATTTTTTAATAATTTTCAACACGCAAGCTACACTTTATATGAAAACATGTAAATTCAGCTCAACCATACAAGCTGATAAGTGACAAACTGCAGTGACAAATGCAGCCTAGGTTGGTCTTTTCACACTTGAGTGAATTAGCTGCAACATTTTAAACTGAATGGTGGCTAAAATTAGGACTGTACTGTTTAGATTCCACCCTTATTACTATAAGAGCTAACAGCCAAAAAGTTTTGCTCTTGTTGTGCACCAGAACTTTGACTACATACTTCAATGAGATTTCTAAATCATGTTCTCTGAAACCTTTAAAAACACTACAAGGTTACAGCTGGCTCCTTTCAACACTGCCATAAAATTTGCTGGACTTGCTGGGCGGTTTCAAGAATGTTTTCATTCATATACTCGCCGATGGCTGAACCTCTCCAACATGTGAAATCCACTCGCCAAAACCCACATTTGTAAAGACAACCTTCTGAGGAAGGATTTTCTTTTCTTTATTCGTGCACGTACCAAACAGCCCGCAAACAGTAGGTACTTCAAAATGTTATCTTGCCAGGACACTCACCGTCCATCGGAGACAAGACTTGGAGAGTGGCACGGAGAACAATTGAGCACAAGGGCGCTATCTTAGCTTGTACAGCAACAGGCCCCGACGTCAGACAACCCAGCATTGACCCGGCATCAACATATATGAACAGATCGTACTGCACCTGATCGAGAGCTTACTGACTACGGAGCGACAGTGGTCCTTTCCTCAAGCAATATTGGGCCCATGCCACAATTATTTACTCAAGCAGCTGCGCGAAAGTTTTCCTAGTGATATAATGTGCCCTATATAAACAAAACTAAATCAACTTTCTATACCTTTCTAGACGTCAACAAGTGGCACCTGACAAAGTTCAGCCTGCTCCTTTACCGAATTAGTTTTACAGCAGATAAACCTTAACAGAAAGTGATCAATATGTTTGATTGTAGTCTTTTTCCCCACCACCCGTAAAGAAAAAAAATCAAATTTGGTAGACGGATGAATGCTGCGGCCGGGCTTAGAAAAGTTACCGCTCAAAATTTTGGTACCCCTAATAATAATAATAATAATAATAATAATAATAATAATAATAATAATAATAATAATAATAATAATAATAAAATAGAAACAGTCACTTTTAGGAAATGGAGACAACGCAAACCTTTTAAAATGTAATGAGTGCTAAGTACTCTCTTGCGGCACTTTCGCGCGCACCTCGCGAGTGGCATAAAGTGCTACTTTCGACTTATCACGATCTCTGATGTGTGCAGAACATAAGCTGCAGCTGTGACATCGAGGTTCATAGAGCAATACTTCTGTTCATATTTAATTAGCTCCCCGTGACCTGTGTAAAATTTACGGAGAACCACGGCGCACGTGTTGAGTAGATAAAAAAATAATAATGCAATTAAATCATAACAATTTCCCGCCCCAAAAAGAAATGTCACTAACTACTGTCCACTCTTGGAAGTAAGTACTCCTTAAAGCGAACCTTCGATGATTCGACTGAACTATCCCGTGAAACTTCTTGGTCGTGCCAATTCAGACGGATAAAGCTTACCTATTTTGTAAGCTGGCTTGCTTGCAGACATTGTGAGGCCTGATGCGAGACCGATGATGCGAGACCGGGTACAACCGTGTAAACCTACGTGCGGCGGCGAACTGACTTTTATACGCGCAGAGCGATTCAAGCGCAAAAAGAAAGAACTTCAATTTACGCAAACACGTGCGCTTCGTGTGCTCTCGCCGCGCCGCTCTCCCGCCCAAAGATTACTGCGCCGCCTACGCGCAGAAAAAATACAGTTTGCAACCTCGCCTCCGGTGATGGCGCTACGGGACGGCTACGTTTAGAGTCCTCTATAATTACGTTTAGCTACGTTAGCTCCTTCCAGACGGCACGCTATGTCAGACGGATGTCTGATTAATAATTAGTACCTTCGAAGCAGAGTAGGAGCATCGATCCGCCGGACCTACATTATGCGTCCCCAAGTGGATGGCCTGACAGGCATGTCCGCTGGAATGGAGGAAGGAAAAAAAAACTCAGAGTGTTAAATAATAACACGGGGCCCATAACACGGGGCCCAAAATAAATACGCGGGGCCCATTGAAAAATCCGTTTATCTATATATATATATATATATATATATTATATATATATATATTATATATATATATATATATATCAGTAGCGCACCGAGGATCTCTGCCAGGGGGGGGGGGGGGGGGGGGGGTTGACAGTTTGCCGATGCCATCTAAACAGCACTAATTTCGATTTCTTCACGGGCAATTGTAAGGAAAAAAATGCGCTTTTTGCGAGTGTGCAGACGATTGCGCGTCTTACATCTTAGTTGCAGTACTCAAATGAGTAAGGACAGAAAAGGGGTTCAACAAAAGGGGCGGTTAAGTCGGCCTCTGGGGGGGGGGGGGGGGGGGGGTTTACAACCCCCGAATCCCCCCCCCCGTCCGGGCGCCACTGATATATATATATATATATATATATATATATATATATATATATATATATATATAGTAACTGGATTTTTCAATGGGCCCCGCGTATTTAGAAAAATTAGAAGCACAATTAACTTCGCCATTATCTTAGGTTTATTTACCCAACAGTTTCGGTCGGTGGACCGACCTTTTTCTAGGGATCTTGAATTCGCAAGAATTAACACTCGATTACAGGGTGACAATATAAACCCCCAAAGGGTGTAATGATTTCTAGAGTTTAAACCCTTTGAGGCTTATATTGTCCCCTACACTCTAAAAAGAGTTGCACACTTTGGGGTGCATTTTTGCCACACAACAACAATCGTCATATGTCTTGCTTGCGTTTCCTATCTTGAAAACTCTGCACTTGCTACTTTCCTGTTGAGAACGCTGTGTCACGCTGATAACGCTCTTGTCGTTCGTGACCGAGAAGTTCCGGGCGCACAGCGTTAAAGAAAGGAAAGCCACGCAAGTCAAATGACCATTATCGTTCTGTGGCAAAAATACGCCCCAAAGGGTGCAACTGTTTTTAGAGTGTACGATAATCGTCATCAATCTTGCGAACATTTCTTTCATTTAACACTCCGCGCTCGCTACGTATACCTGCCCGGAATAAAGCGCTGATAATCGCTCAAGCCGTTCGTGACCTGGAAGCATCGGGAGCACAGCGTTAAAAAAATATCCTTGGAGGACAAGCCCAAAGTGCAGGGATGGCTCCAGGGTCCTTCTGTTTTGGGGACATATGATCCTCAATTGTCTAGGGTGTGCAGGAGGGCACTGCTTCACTTGGCACTTCATGGCACTATTGCAGCCGGGCGATGGGGAGCAGGAGGAAATGCTGCAGAGAGTCGGCCACTCCCCCCCTATACCTCGCCTCCCTTCAGAGCTGCCCTGCCCAAAGGGTCAAAGTTTTTCTTTTGCATATCAAAATCAGGGACGTCCAAAGGATAGAGTAGGAGGAAGGAAACTATTTACACATCGTACAATGAGATAATAAAATAAATAAGTAAGAGAGAGAGAAACATGCTTTTTGATATGCTCAAATAATAACCCAAAGCTGGAATGTATGGCAGTTTCAAGTTTTACGATAACAGTATGTACTCCCGTGATTTGTAATTAAAAGGTTACCGAGAGCCGGTAAGCAGGGAGCTCATTCATGGGCGTCGGCAGGATTTTGTCTTGGTGGGGGCAAACCCGCTGCATCGCAGCGAGGAGGGGGGGGGGGGGGGGGGGGGGGGGGCAAGCGCCCCTCTTGCCCCCCCCCCCCCCCCTGCCGACACCCAAGAGCTCATTCGTAAATGTGTTACCAAAAAATATTCCCAAGTCTCCAACATTAGTTTTATTATTTACTTAATTAATAATGCCTTCGTTGAAAAACCTAACCTTGTGTAATATTCGTACATATTCTTATATTAGCCCATAAAAACCATGCCAGAACTAATACAAAACATATTAGACTAGTGCGAATTTCTACAAGGCCAATAAAGCACTGTATTATAAGACTAATAGAACAACGTGTTATAGTATAATATAAATCTCTATTTTTGCTAGGGTATCTAAAAAAAAAAAAAGATGTGCGAGAAAATTTAGGCATATAAAAACTCTACAAGAAAATTTTGTCTTGCTCTACAAATAATTGTGGCTGCGTACGTGAAAAAGGATTGTTTCTACTACCGTACATGGTGTCTCTCCATTTCAGTTTTCCTCCTCCCAACAATTTCAGTTTCAGTGTGTGCAGCGGAAGCAATAGCTAAATGTAGAACGAGGAAAAAGCGCACAGGCATGACGCACCGCGAGACGTCCACGATTGAACGTAAATTTCCGCCAAGCTGTGCGCGAGCTAATACACAGCTCGTCTAAGGGGAAGCTCGTAGGCCCTATTCAAATACAAGTGAAACGCATGACTGCTCTCGTTATACGCTACGGAAGAAACAATTTTAAGTGAAATATATATTGCTCGATTTAAAAAGAGCACACGCGCCGTCGCAACTTCTGAACTGCACTGTAGGCAGCCACGCTGAAATCCTTTGCGGCATTCCCGATGAAAATTTCTGCGGACGCGCACGTTATGCTAAGACGATCTGTAGAGATCTGTAGATCTGTGCAGCGCGCAAAAATTTTTGCAGATGCATCGAACCTGAACGCAGAAGATAAAGTAGAAAACATCCGATACAGTACATGTGCTGTTGCTGTACTTTTGCGCACACAACGCGCCTTGCGGAAGCCTATAGCATGTGACGATAACAAATATACAGGATGTGTCAGGAAATGCGTGCGAAATTTCTTTGAAATAAAAAAGCACGTTTTCCTCAGATTTTCTCGGGATTGCTTTTACCACAAGCACATTGCGTTTTAAAATGACTCGTAATTTAAACTACCATTTTAACCAAAAGAGTCAAACAATGGATTCTAGTGCATTATATTTGAACGTAGAAAAGTGACGGATTGGGCTAGTTGGTGACTTTCCATGGTGACTTTCCATCGAAAAAAAGCCTTCGACAACATCGCGCACACTATACCATACTAGACGGTCTCACAGCTTGGATGCGTGGAACGCACATTCTATTATGCCTCTGCGTTCCTTGGCAATCGCAAGGCACAGATTGGCATGGCCGGCACTACCTCACCACCATACGACATTAATTCCATTGAAAGGCATTCCCCAGGGTTCCATCATGTCCCCATCCCTCTTTAACATCGGGCTCCGGAAACTAGTCCTACAACTGGAGGATATACCGAACCTAGGCTGTGCCTTTTACACGGACGACATCCCACGTACTATGGGCAAACAAGGGCTCCTCTCTATGGAGAACGGCAAGATGTACTGCAAACCGCTATAGACAATATTCAAAGCAACCTTCGGGCAGCAGGTATAACCTGCGCCCCAAACAAATCGGAATACCTGCAAATAAGACCACCGCGCACCCAGTCGAACCATACATGCACCCCCCCCCCCCCACCCCCTTCACCTGACGATTGCCGGACAGGGCATCAACAGAACCCAGGTAGCACGAATCCTGAGCATGCATGCACGTACAATACAATAACAGCGTAAAGACGGCAGTAGACAAACTCAAACAAACACATCGTTAAGAGTATTACAACCCTCATAGCATGTAGAATAGCAAGAAGTAAAGATGGGATGACAGACGTCGAGACACTAAGCCTCGTACAGGCCTTCGTCCTCATCCGAATCACCTTCGCCCTACTCTTCCAAGCTACACGCAAGACCGAAATAGAACACATCGACAAGCTCATAAGAATCGCATACAAAGCTGCACTCCAACTTCCGAACTGCACGAGCACAGACAGACTCATGTCGATCGGCATAAATAACACACATGAAGAACTGGCAGCCGCCACGCTAATCGCACAAAGAGAACGACTCAACACCACACACCAGGGCAGAAAACTACTGCAATGACTGGGATACGAAACGGCCATCGTACCGATGCACCTAAGGGCTCGCATCATCGTGGAACAGGTCCCCAAGAACATGCATCCGCTATACAACCAAAAGTGCCGCCAAGCGCGAGCACGAAAACTCATCCAGAGAAAGAATAACGAGCCTTATACACCAATCCTGATACTACATTGCCTTTACTCCACAATACCACAAGGCTCCAGAAAACCGGCATACACAACGGCAGTAACCTACCAAAACAAAGTGGTGGTCTGTGCATCTATACGCACCAGATCAAGCGCCACCGCGGAGCCAGCAGCCATAGCCCTCGCAATCAGAGAAGCAGAACGAAGAGGTCGCTCCGCATATATCCTGACGGATTTACAAGCCGCCTGTCGGTTATATCTTAGAGGCACACTTCCCAGGTGCGTCACCGATATCCTGGGCCCCACGCTGACTGAGGTCCATGGGGTCGTCTGGTGCCCAGGGCACACAGGCCTGGAAGGCAACGAGGTTGCGGACTGCGTAGCTTGCGGACTTGCTGGCCGAGCTGCAGAACCCTCTTCGAGGCCCCTCACAGACCACCATGAAGAAGCCATCACGAGCAGGCAGATTTTGGACGACCAACGCTTGACCAGACGGAAGTGCGCTCCTCCACATCCCAAGTTAAGCAGCCAACAAGCCAGGAACTGGGGCCGCTTTCATACCAACACATACGCGCACATATATCGAGATTGCACGCAATCTTTCCAGAGGTATACACAACCAAGGTATATGCCCCTGTGCAACGACCGCACAGCCACACTGACTAACAATACTTACCGCAGTGTACGGAGCGACCAGCCCAGGCAGTATCCAGGCTGGTGAGCTCATCACAGACACTCACTCACAACGTGGTCTTGGGAGGCACGGCTTTCCGAGCTGGCACTGGGAAGCCAACTGGCGACCCTGGACCAGGCAAGGCGAGCCGCCGCGGCCAGTGGGGCTCCACCCGAGATTAACCACACGGAGTCTCTTCGTACAATAAAGTTCATTCATTCATTCATTCATTCATTCATTCATTCATTCATTCATTCATTCATTCATTCATTCATTCCACGGTTCTTGGGTACGTGACGAGGACAAGAGCGTTGACTGTCAACTATATATAGTCTCTTTTTCATTTGCGTTGTACCCGGATACCCATGGCAAGAATATCTGAAGGACGTCATCCAAGGAGTTCATAACCGGTTTGACACATGCAAAAAGTTGACGGTGCTAATATCTACAGAGTAATGAATTCCGGCCAAGTTCGCCAAGAAAACCGAAAATGAACCGTTGAAGAGCGTAACCAAGGCGCGCAGTGCTTAAAGTCAGGGCGGCCCGGGGTGGCCCGGCCCCTCTTCGCTCTGCCACCTGTTTCGCTGTCGGATTCTGATATTCAACGCAGAGCCCCCCCTCTCTCTCTCTCTCTCTCTATATATATATATATATATATATATATATATATCGCATTACGCCGCGTAATGCGAAGACGTGGGTTCGTTCCCCACCTGCGGACAGTTGTTTTTTCATCCGTTTTCATTTTCCATTAATTTATCATTTCTTTAATTCAATTAGTGTGTGCAAGTAATTTCCCGTGTTGTTCTCGGTGTCAATGTTTGTTGGCTTCTTATGATATATATATATATATATATATATATTGTTACAACGCTGGGAACAAGGTGGAAGAAGGAGGGCACGAGCTGGTGGCGGAAGACAACGACGTTAGGGACTTGCCTGCGCTGCAATCCAGAGAAAGAAATGCTTCGAAATTCCGTTCCGACAATTAGGCATCGCTATAAACACTGACAATATTCTATCTTTCGGGGCATATACACTGGGTTTTAGCCACAGGAACGTATGCAGGGCCGTATGCGAGTTCCTCGGTGAAACAAGGAGAATACCAAGTTAATTTACTGATATATTGTTTATTATTATTTTACAAAATTCCAATTTACGTTAATTTACTGATTGATTATTTATTAATTTCGAAAATTCCAATTAAATTGATTGAAATTTATTACCTTCTACCTTGATCTCCTTCCAAAAAGCACACTAATTCCCTATAACATAAAATAAAATACGGCTCTAACATCAGTTAGTTTCATTGCATAATTTCAACCCATCTGTTTAACCACCGGTTTCGCCTGAATGCGTCTGCTGATAATCTATACTTTTTAAGCAGACTCGCCTTGACTTTATCGAAGTCCTCTGCTTCTTCTTTCCCCATGCGGGCTATGATATCAGCTACCTCTCGTGGCAGCAACGTAAGCAAGCGTTGCGGCCACGTGTTTCTGGCAAATTTTTCCTTCTCACACACGCGCTCAAACTGCACTAGAAAAAGACCTATGTCCCCTCCTACTGCGTAGGATGCCATCAAGTCTGTCATTCTGCGCTCGCTTTCTCGTGCCACTGTGCTAGGTCTCTCATTATTTTGAGCCCTTAGCAACTCAATTTCTAGGCGCTTCATTTCGAGTGCGTCGCGTGCAACACGTTCGCGTTCTTCTTTGGCCTCACGCGCTGCCCGCTCGCGCTCTTCTTTTTCTTCACGCGCTGCCCGCTCGCGCTCTTCCTCCTTATGCTCAATGCTTTCTAAACATTCTTTCAGTTCATCGTCGTCTGCCCCGATCGCTTCGATAGCCTCAATGATCTCCGGTTTTCTCTTCGCTTCGGCAATTTGGAGGCCCAACTCTCTGGCCAAGTTTAACAATTCCGGCTTCTTTAGTGCCTTCAGGTTCATGGCTGCCCTTAGTGCTGCTAACTCTTCACTCTATAACAACCTCGACGTACTCCAAACTTCCGTCAACGGTTAAAGAAAATCACTGCTCTGTACTTCCCCAAAAAATACGTAAAGCCTAGTGATATCTCAGTGAAGAAAAGCCATGCACTCACCATATGCAGTCATGAATCCTGACACCTTCCTTCCGAAGTTGTCACCAGGACCAAGAGGACACGATCTTTTAGATGTTATCCAAAGTTGGGGCCTCCAGGGTAGCGCATCTCATCGCTGCCAACCAGTTGTTGTGACTCGCGTTGATGTCCGGTTCCATCCTACCGCGATCCGCCAGTTGTTGGGGCGCCTGCGACTACAACCTCGACCGACATCTCTTCTAGGTAGCGTAGCGCTGCCGGCAGGCTGTAGGCGTCCGGTAGATCATGGCGACCAGGCAGGGCGAGACGATTTTAAGTGCGAAACTTGCACGGTTTATTTCATGTTGAAGGTTTGCAAAGAAGAGAATGAATGAAAATACATGGCGGGGCCGCTTAAATGGGCCCTCTAACAATGAGGCGGGGTTTCGCTCCAGTCACGTGACAGGCAAGTCCAGTTGGGGGGGGGGGGGGGGGTGCGGCAGCATCTCCCTCTCGCCTAGGTGACGTTTCCCTGGCTTGTCCCCGCTGGTGGCAACCCGAAGTTCCCGAAGAACGTCATTCGCGGAAGGTGGACAGCTCCCCTAGGCGACGTTTCCCGGGCTTAATTGCCTCCGCTGGCGGCAACCCGAAGCTCCTGAAGACGTTATTCGTGGAAGGCGGGCCTATTCGCCTCCCACGCACATGCACACAAAAGGATCAACAACTCGGGCGTCCCAGTCCCCGCACCTGTACACAAAGGGATCAGACTATACTGCGTTCCAGATGCTCCGGAAGAACGTTTCGTAGAAGCCTCCCCGCACCTGCGCACAAAAGGATCGTCCCGCCTGCGACAACCAAGCACGATGGGGAGACCTCCTCCGTTAATCCTGTTAAACGGGCTGTTGTACGTCAACCGTAACAGCATCTCCGGCGGGGGAAGAAGATCCCGACGCGTAGGGGCCAGCAGCCACTGGGCGAGGGATCGGCGTTTCAGCAGCAGAATTTCTCTCCGTAGTGACGAACCCGTGGTTCGTAGCTTGCAGATTCCCTGGAGTCGTTCATCAGTTCTCGGGGCGCTCTTGTAGGCCTTCTCTCCCTGGTCCGGACCGGTGAAACAGGGCTTGCAAACAGGTCTCGCAACTTTTCGTCTCCTGTTTGGGCACGCAATCACTCCAGAACAGTGCCGGACCCACAACCACAAACAAACGAGCACAAGGCCACTCTCCCCCAAGACACACCAGGCTTTACAAAAAAAAAGAAAACTGCTACTGCTTTCCCATTCCCTTCGAGCGTCCTCCCCCTTGAACACTAAAAACAGCCATTTCCTGAAAGCGTTGGGTCGTGATTACAAAATCCACTGACATTCAAGTACAATTACGTGATAATAAAAACAAAACGTACAAGAGAAACAAAATACTAACGTCAGAATGACGCTGAAACCATAGTGAGCATGAGGTTTTCGCTACTCTAGGGGCAACGACTCAAACCGTCGGCATTGCCGTTAAGTTTACCCTTCTTATAACGAATATCGAAGGTGTACTGTTGAAGAGCCAAGCTCCAGCGCAAAAGACGGCCGTTTTTTGTAGACATGGACTGCAGCCATGTGAGGGGACAGTGGTCAGTCTCTATGGTGAACCTTGAACCAGCGATATAGCAAGCTAGCTTCTGCACCGCCCATACCACGCAGGCGCATTCCTTTTCTGATGCACTGTATGCTTCCTCACGAACTGAAAGCTTTCTACTGGCGTACAGTACGGGGTGTTCATTTTCGTCATCTCTCTTTTGACAAAGCACGACCCCCATACCCCGGTCGCTGGCATCACACTGAAGAATGAATGGCTTAGAGTAGTCGGGCGCGTTCAAGACTGGCTGACTCGTTAGTGCTTTCTTCAACATACTAAATGCCTTTTCTTTTGCGCCATCCCATCTTACCGTTTGCGGCTCCGTTTTTCTGAGAGCATCTGTTAAAGAACTTGCAATCTCGGAATAACGTGGGATATATCTCTGGTAATAACCTGCCAAACCAAGGAATGACCTGATGTCCCGCTTGGTGCGTGGTTGCGGGAAGTTGTCTATTGCAGCCAGTTTAACCTCTGAGGGCCGACGATGGCCTTGCCCTATTACATGACCTAGATAAGCTACCTCCGCGCGTCCCAATTGACATTTGGGAGCCTTGACAGTTAAGTTGGCCTCTCGTAGACGACACAACACGGTTCGCAAGTGTTGCATATGGTCTGCCCATGATGAAGAAAAGATTGCTATGTCATCGAGATACGGAAGGGCAACATCCTCCATTCCCCGTAGCACCTGGTCCATAAGGCTGGAGAAACAATATGGAGCATTCTTCAAACCAAAGCTCAGGACTTTCGGCCGAAAGGTTCCCATCGGGGAAATAAACGCTGCAAGCCTGCTTGCCCTCTCGGTCAACGGAACCTGCCAGTAGCCTCTGACCAAATCGAGCGTAGAGATGAAATTAGCACTGCTCACTCTTTCAAGTCTTTCCTCGATGTGTGGTATTGGGTAGGTCTGGTCCTTCGTGATTAAGTTGAGCCTGCGGTAGTCGATACATGGTCGTGGCTCCTTTCCTGGGACCTCTACCAAGATAAGAGGCGAGGTATAATCACTCTCGCCTGGCTCGATTACACCTAGCTCTAACACCTTGTTTATTTCGGTGGCCATGACTTGTCGTTGACGAGGTGAAACGCGATAAGCTTTCGAACGAACTGGGTCCGATGAGATTAACTCGATGTCGTGAACGATCGCAGTGGTCCTGCCTGGTGTGTCCGAAAATATGTCTTTAAATTCACACACGAGTTCCCTCAGTTCGGCCCTTTGATCGTGATTCAACTCCGCCTGCTCTACTAGTTTGTCAATGGTCTCGTGCATGTCTTTTGCCCCCGTTATGGATGTTAACTCTGGAAAGTCGACAGGCATCTCCTCGGGTAGGTTAAGCGCCATGTTCACAATGGCCTCCCTCTGCCGGTAGGGTTTAAGTAGATTGCTGTGGTACACTTGTGGGGTCCTTCGTTTTCCCGGTACCGTGATTAGGTAGTTTGTATCAGATAATTTCTGACTTATGTCAACCGGTCCTTCCCATTGAACCTGTAGTTTGTTTTTCAATGAGGGTTTCAGAATCATTACCTTTTCTCCAACTTCAAAGCGTCGCGTTCGAGCCGTCCTGTCATAGTAATGCTTAGCATTGCTTTGGGCCTTACGCATTTCCTGCCCTGCTAATTCTTGAGCTGTGTGCAGTCGGTCTAACAGCTCTAGCACGTATGCCACAACCGAAGGATCGTCGGCCCGGCCTTCCCAGGCTTCTCGAACAATGCGAAGAGGGGATCGAAGGCAGCGACCGTAAACGAGCTCCGAAGGTGAAAAACCTGTTGACTCGTGCGGTGCAGTTCGAAGCGCGAACATTGCCGCCGGCAAGCAAACCTCCCAATCGGCTTTGTGCTCATAACAAAGGGTTCGCAAAAGCCGTTTCATGACTGAGTGGACTTTCTCTACCGCATTTGACTGCGGGTGGTACACTGAGCTATGAATAATTTTAATACCGCACGTTTCCAGAAACGTCGAGGTCAGTGCGCTCGTAAAGACGGATCCCTGATCTGACTGGATTTCTGCGGGAAACCCCACTCGCGCGAAAATCGACAAAAGCGCGTTGACGATCTCCACCGAGCTGAGTTCTTTGAGGGGTACCGCCTCTGGGAATTTCGTTGCGGGGCATAGTACAGTGAGAATATGCCGATAGCCAGACTGCGTTGCAGGAAGTGGTCCCACAGTGTCTATTATGAGTCTGCG
Source organism: Dermacentor silvarum (assembly GCF_013339745.2). NCBI lineage: Eukaryota > Metazoa > Arthropoda > Arachnida > Ixodida > Ixodidae > Dermacentor > Dermacentor silvarum. The sequence continues at coordinate 76,824,805 of NC_051154.1, read as the reverse complement.
AAACGGCTCCGTGATAATGGGAACAAGTTTCATTGGCGCCTTAGCCTTATCTCCGGGCTTGCCTATGCGTTGACATGTGTCGCAGCTTCTCACGAATGCTTCCACTTCCCGAAAGCAGCCGGGCCAGTAAAATTCCTGCAGTAAGCGGTCTTTTGTTTTCCGAATGCCCATATGCCCCGTCCAAAAGCCCCCGTGGACCAAATGTAGGAGCTGCTCACGATAGGGAAGCGGCACCACGAGTTGGTCGAATTGCACTCCCTTTCGACTGGCGTACTTTCTATAGAGGACGCCTGCCCTCTTGAGGAACTTTACGTTATGCTTGGCCACACCTTCTTTCGCGTCTGGCCTTAGGTTCCGCAGGGTGGAATCTTTTTCCTGTTCAGCAATTAATGTGGCAGGGCTTACATTAAATAACGTTCTTCTGCATTCTGCCTCTCGAGACATCTCCGGCTCCGGCGCTTTCCTGGCCTCTTCATTACCTAGTGTACTTTCCGCACTGTCCCCTATAGGGCTGTCCTGTTTGGTGCTGGTTGACAAATCTTCCGTCAAACCTGTTTCCTCCACCACTGGACATTCGTACACGGCCTTGGCCGCGAGCTCTCTTGCCTTGGTACGAGTTAGGGCTTGGACTATTCCCTCACTAAACCCGATTCCCCTGCGTCGCAGCAAATCCTCGGATTTGTTAGAAAACAAATATGGATACTGCGGCGGGAGATGTGCCGAGACGGCGGCTTCAGTCTCCAGTACTCCGAAAGGGCCTTCGATGCTAATCTTTGCTACAGGGAGACAAACACTGGAGGCCTCCACGGCTTGCCTTATCCAAGCACATTCTCCCGTGAACTGGCCTTCCTCCACGTACGACGGGTGCACCACGTCCATCGTGGCTGCCGAGTCGCGAAGCACCCGACACGGTTTCCCGTTTACCATGAGGTCTCGAATGTACGGTTCTAGTAACTTCAGATTTTCCTCGTTTCTACATAGTGACATCAACACTAGTTTGGGATTTTTGCACCCCACAGAGATATGCCCCGTTTGCTGGCAGTTGTAGCAAACTACTGGTTTCTTTGCCTCGAAAGCTTTTTTCTTTTGCCTTTCTGCTCTCTGTTCTGGTGACTCCTCCTTTCCCTTGCTGTTCTCGTCACTATTTTTCACCGACTCTGACCTTTCCTTTGATTTATACTGACTTGACTTTGACCAACGCTCTGGCTTGTCGGGTCGGTATTTAGGAGCTTCTTTGCCTTCAAGGGCACGGCGAGTTACGTACTCCTCAGCGAGATCGGCCGCTCTTGTGATAGTGTCTACGCCTGGCCTATCCTGAACCCAATATCTGATGTTTTCCGGCAGCCGGAGGAAGAACTGTTCTAAGGCAACGCACTGCATTGTCTTTTCGGCGTCGCCGAGTGCGCCCGCTTCTCTGAGCCATTCTTTCAGGTTTACCTCTAAGGTGTATGCGAAATCTGAGTATGACTCACTTTTGGTCTTCTCGATCTCCCTGAATTTTCGCCTGAATGCGTCTGCTGATAATCTATACTTTTTAAGCAGACTCGCCTTGACTTTATCGAAGTCCTCTGCTTCTTCTTTCCCCATGCGGGCTATGATATCAGCTACCTCTCGTGGCAGCAACGTAAGCAAGCGTTGCGGCCACGTGTTTCTGGCAAATTTTTCCTTCTCACACACGCGCTCAAACTGCACTAGAAAAGGACCTATGTCCCCTCCTACTGCGTAGGATGCCATCAAGTCTGTCATTCTGCGCTCGCTTTCTCGTGCCACTGTGCTAGGTCTCTCATTATTTTGAGCCCTTAGCAACTCAATTTCTAGGCGCTTCATTTCGAGTGCGTCGCGTGCAACACGTTCGCGTTCTTCTTTGGCCTCACGCGCTGCCCGCTCGCGCTCTTCTTTTTCTTCACGCGCTGCCCGCTCGCGCTCTTCCTTCTTATGCTCAATGCTTTCTAAACATTCTTTCAGTTCATCGTCGTCTGCCCCGATCGCTTCGATAGCCTCAATGATCTCCGGTTTTCTCTTCGCTTCGGCAATTTGGAGGCCCAACTCTCTGGCCAAGTTTAACAATTCCGGCTTCTTTAGTGCCTTCAGGTTCATGGCTGCCCTTAGTGCTGCTAACTCTTCACTCTATAACAACCTCGACGTACTCCAAACTTCCGTCAACGGTTAAAGAAAATCACTGCTCTGTACTTCCCCAAAAAATACGTAAAACCTAGTGATATCTCAGTGAAGAAAAGCCATGCACTCACCATATGCAGTCATGAATCCTGACACCTTCCTTCCGAAGTTGTCACCAGGACCAAGAGGAGACGATCTTTTAGATGTTATCCAAAGTTGGGGCCTCCAGGGTAGCGCATCTCATCGCTGCCAACCAGTTGTTGTGACTCGCGTTGATGTCCGGTTCCATCCTACCGCGATCCGCCAGTTGTTGGGGCGCCTGCTACTACAACCTCGACCGACATCTCTTCTAGGTAGCGTAGCGCTGCCGGCAGGCTGTAGGCGTCCGGTAGATCATGGCGACCAGGCAGGGCGAGACGATTTTAAGTGCGAAACTTGCACGGTTTATTTCATGTTGAAGGTTTGCAAAGAAGAGAATGAATGAAAATACATGGCGGGGCCGCTTAAATGGGCCCTCTAACAATGAGGCGGGGTTTCGCTCCAGTCACGTGACAGGCAAGTCCAGTTGGGGGGGTGCGGCAGCATCTCCCTCTCGCCTAGGTGACGTTTCCCTGGCTTGTCCCCGCTGGTGGCAACCCGAAGTTCCCGAAGAACGTCATTCGCGGAAGGTGGACAGCTCCCCTAGGCGACGTTTCCCGGGCTTGCCTCCGCTGGCGGCAACCCGAAGCTCCTGAAGACGTTATTCGTGGAAGGCGGGCCTATTCGCCTCCCACGCACATGCACACAAAAGGATCAACAACTCGGGCGTCCCAGTCCCCGCACCTGTACACAAAGGGATCAGACTATACTGCGTTCCAGATGCTCCGGAAGAACGTTTCGTAGAAGCCTCCCCGCACCTGCGCACAAAAGGATCGTCCCGCCTGCGACAACCAAGCACGATGGGGAGACCTCCTCCGTTAATCCTGTTAAACGGGCTGTCGTACGTCAACCGTAACAGTATGCGCCATGGCATAGCAAGCAAGCAAGCAAGCAAGCAAGCCTGCGCTGCCTGTCTTTTGTATATCAGCTGTAAATAGATTTCACTGTTACTTTAATCCTTGTGTCACATTTTGATGGAGGTGCGGGGTACATCTCATGCTAGAAGGAGCTCCGAAGCGGACGTAGCCTGGCCATTACCACTATGCCGACTGACGAATAAGGAGGCTGCAACAACGGCGACCGCAACGCTGCCCACCATGCCAACCGTCATCTTGGCACAGCACCACGACCCTGGCACGTTTACGGGTACCGACTTGGACGCCGAAGATTGGCTCCGGCTGTACGAGCGTGTCATCGAAAGTAACAGGTGGGATCAGACCGTTTGTTAGCCAATCTGATCTTCTACTTGAAAGGCTCGGCAAGGGTCTGGTTTCAGACACACGAAGAGGAGCTAACGAGTTGGGAGCAATGCAAGAAAAAGCTCTGCGACCTTTTTGGGAGGACAGTTGGGCGACAACGAGCCGCGAAGAAGGAACTTGGAACTCGCACCCAGACGTCAACCGAGTCATACATGACGTATATTTAGGACGTTCTTGCCCTTTGCCGCAAGGTGGACGAGCGAATGCCGGAAGATGAAAAGGTGAATCATGTGCTGAAGGGCATAGCTGACGACGCCTTTAACCTGCTCGTGTACAAGAACTGCACCAGCATCGACGACATCATAAGTGAATGCAGACGTATCGAAGAAGAAGACATATGCAGACGTCGAATTGTCCATCGGTATACCCGTCTTCCAAATACAGCCGCTACGCCATCGTGCGAAGACCATTCCGCGCCTCAGCCGACCACGTCCGAGAGCATTGTGCGCATCGTTCGCCGAGAGATAGAGGCCGCATCGCCAGTTAACTCCCAGACGTATGCCCCGAACGATTTTCGACCAACGGTTTCCCTCATCCAGTCTGGCGTTCGCGAAGAGCTGGCGAACCTTGGTGTTCCCTCCGTTTGCCCCATCAACCTATCTGACGCCTTTACTACTGTCCCGGCTCCGCGGAACCAGTACCACTCACGGCCCTATTATAACCCAATGGAATGGCGAACACCAGATGACAGGCCTGTTTGCTTCAACTGCCGGCGTGTTGGCCATATTTCTCGTCCCTGCCGCAACACCTGGACACCCTCATTTCGATCTGCGTTCCAACCATACCATCGCTCACCAGGTAGTCGCCCGCCGCCAGAAGAGCCCACAGAGCCTTACCACCACGCTGAGGCCTCGCCACCTACACGGCAGAGTCATCATGAGTGACCATCTTCGTCGACGCCTGACTAAAGTCATCACACCTGCTGCGTCCTGTGTTGTGCGTGTCGCCGACGGCAGAACGCCGGCCGTCATAGGAATGTGCGCTGCTCGTGTCAGTATCGCCGGCCGTCAGACCTCTGTTCTTTTCACTATTCTTGAAGAATGTCCCCACGACGTTATTTTGAGTCTCGATTTTCTATCAGCGCATTCGGCATTGATTGATTGTTCCGCGGGACTTGTTCAGCTCGATTTGCCCTGCTCTTCTGTCCCAATTCTGAGGAAGTTTCCAGCAGATTGTGTTCTACCGAGCACATTCGTCTTGCCCCCTAAGCTATGACGTGCGTCGTTCTTTCGTCCTCCCCACCTGTGCCTGACGGCGGTTACAACGTCTCTCCTATTTCGGACGTCCCCCTGGCCCATAACATTACGCTTCCTCACACTGTCATCAATGTTACGAACAATTCTACGTGCCTTCCTATTCTAAACTTCAGACCATACAGCCACGTTCTACCACAAGCCATAGCCTTAGGCACGCTGTCATCTTGCGAAGACTACCACCTCTCGGCCTTGACGACTGAAACGTCGTCTCACGGTGCTTCATCGCCTTCTTCACCAGCTACCTTACCCGAATTCCCCAACATGATTTCTCCTGATCTCGCGCCTCAGCACGCCGACCAGTTACGTCGTTTGCTCGCCTCATTCAGCGACATTTCTGACTTGAATGCCCTTTAGGTCAGACTTCCATTGCGAAACACATCACTGACACCGGCGACGCCCATCCGATTCAACGTAGGCCATATCGGGTGTCCTTGCATGAACGACAAGGTATTCAAACGGAAGTCGAAAAGATGCTTTCTCGGGGAATAATTGAGCCGTCTTCAAGCCCGTGGGCGTCCCCTGTAGTCCTAGTTAAAAAGAAGGACAACACTTGGCGTTTCTGTGTGGACTACCGGCACTTGAACAATATAACTAAACAAGATGTTTATCCTCTCCCACGCATCGATGACGCGCTGGACTGCCTTCACGGTGCGAAATACTTTTCTTACATCGACCTTCGGTCCGGCTACTGGCAGATTGCTGTAGAGCACATGGACCGCGAGAAGACAGCCTTTGTAACACCGGATGGCCTATACCAGTTCAAAGTCATGCCTTTCGGCTTGTGTAATGCCCCAGTCACGTTCGAACGTATGATGGACGCACTTCTGCATGGCCTCAAGCGGTCCATCTGTCTTTGTTACCTAGATGACGTCATCGTTTTCACTCGTATACGTTTGCCACACACCTCGAGCGCCTTTCATTAGTTCTTTCTGTATTAAATGCCGGCCTCCAGCTTACTTCGTCTAAGTGTCACTTTGGTTACCGCCAAATCAATATCCTTGGCCATCTTGTTGACTCATCCGGTGTGCGCCCAGACCCAGAAAAAGTGCGGGCTGTGCAGAATTTTCCCATACCGATCAGCGCCAAGGATGTACGGAGCTTTGTCGGCTTGTGTTCTTACTTCCGCCGCTTTATTCACAACCTTGCGGAAGCCGCCCGACCTCTTACTGCGCTTCTGAAAGCTGATGCTTCATTTTCCTGGGGCCCAGAGCAAGCGACCGCCTTCTCGAAGCTCGTCTCCCTGTTAACATCTCCACCTATTTTGGCACACTTCGACCCGTCTGCGCCTACGGAAGTCCGCACTGACGCCAGTGGTCATGGAATCGGCGCCATTTTGTCTCAGCGTCAGCGAGGGGATGACCGTGTGATTGCACACGCAAGTCGTTTGCTTTCTGCTGCTGAACGCAACTATTCTATCACCGAGCGAGAGTGCCTTGCACTTGCCTGGGCCGTCGCGAAATTTCGTCCTTACTTGTACGGCCATTTACAGTCACTACAGACCACCACGCGCTGTGCTGGCTCTCTTCCCTGAAGGACCCTACAGGATGCCTCGGTCGCTGGGCATTGCGACTTCACGAATACCCGTACACCGTGGCCTATAAGTCGGGTCGTTTACACCAAGATGCCGACTGTCTGCCACGCCATCCTGTCGACCCTCCGGATATTTTTACAACCAACACTCCTGCTAATGTTCTCTCGCTCTCCGCATTCGCTGACCTCGCCACCGAGCAGCGCCGTGATCCCTACATACGTGACGTCATGGACAAGCTCGCGTCTGCGACGTCCGACCCCTCCCTTCGACGGTTTCGCCTCCAGGACGGCACGTTGTATCGGCGCAGCATGCACCCTAATGGTCCTGAGCTGCTGTTTGCCGTTCCCCGCCATCTGCGTGCCACCATTCTCTCTCAGTTACACGATGTACCCACTGCTGGTCACCTTGGCGTCTCTCGCACGTACGATCGTTTCCGGCACCGATTCTTTTGGCCCGGTCTATACCGATCCGTCAGCCGCTACGTTGCTTCTGGCGAGTTATATGTCAGTGCCGGAAAAAGCCACCTCTAGTCCCTGCTGGTCGCCTTCAACCTATCGACGTGCCTTCACCACCGTTCTTTCGCGTTGGGTTAGACCTGCTTGGACCTTTTCCTATATCTGTTTCCGGCAAAAAGTGGATTGCTGTCGCTACCGACTATGCAACTCGGTACGCGGTCACCAAGGCTCTTCCGACATCCTGCGTGACCGATGTCACTGAGTTTCTTTTGCACGACATCATCCTTCATCACGGCGCTCCTCGTCACCTTACAGACCGCGACCGGTATTTCCTCTCCCGAGTTGTGGACAACCTATATATACTCCGTTCCTGCATCACCAAGCACAAGCTCACTACTGCCTACCATCCGCAGACGAACGGCCTTACTGAGCGTCTTAATCGCACCATCACAGACATGCTATCAATGTACGTTTCCGATGAACACTGTGACTGGGACAATGCTCGCCCCTTCGTCACTTCTTCACATTCGCGTACAATTCCTCGCGTCACGACACAGCTGGTTAATCACCATGTTATCTATATATCGTACGGCCGCGACCCCGTTTTGCCTTTCGACACCGTCCTGCCCATCGCTCAGGATTCTACGTCGGAATACGCCCGAGACATCATTGCCACAGCCGAACAGGCACGTCAAGTTGCTCATCATAGGCGGAAAGTTTTTGTTTTTCCGGGGGTGGGGGGCTGGGGCCTGACCAGCTTTCCGAACCCCACCCATGTATGCATATATATATATATATATATATATATATATATATATATATATATATATATATTGTAATGAAGAAGAAGAGCACACGGACAAGGCCAGCCAGATCGACTGTTCAATGCCTGCAGTGCAACCAGTAGGCCAGCCGGATCGCCAGTGCTTAGCACGAGTGGGAGCCGTTCGTGCAACCAGCTGTTCCTGCTCTGCGTCACCTGCCTTTTCGATTACGAACAGACGCTACCATCTGAACTGTTCAGTACACCCCTTTACAATTTGTTGAAGGTGCTGGGTATTCAAGAACATTTACACGCTGGAGCTCCGGTCTCGGACTCTGCCTTCCGCCATGCCTGACTCTCCCCAGCCGACGTCGCCGCCACCCTCCGTTGCCTGCTCTGGCGCTCTCCCGCTCCGCCATCCCGCGGTTTTCAGCGGTACGGATGAGCAAGACGTCAATAACTGGTTGTCTACCTACGAACGGGTGAGCTTGTACAATCGTTGGGACGATACTGCCAAGTCAAATGCCGTCATCTTCTACCTTGCGGGAGTGACTCACCTGTGGTTTAAAAATCACGAAGCCGACTTTCCGTCCTGGTCCGCGTTCAAGACCAGTTTCGCTGAAGTGTTCGGTCGCCCCGCCGTCCACAAGTTGCGCGCCGAGCAGCGGTTACGAGAGCGAGCGCAACAACCCGGTGAAACATTCACCTGTTATATCGAAGAGGTTCTCGACCTATGCAAACGTGTGGATGCTTCTATGCCCGAAAATGACAAATTGAAACACATTTTGAAGGGCATCGCCGATGACATCTTCCAAATGTTGATCGCCAAGAGTCCGCGTACCGTAGCAGAGCTCATAAACTTGTGCCAAAGCTACGACGAGTTGGAGGCAGCGCGATTTGCCCAGGCGCCCCTCAGTGGTTGACGAGACCCTCTCTTCCATGACATAACCACATAAAGCCAACAGACAACGAAGCCAAGGAAAGCATCGGGGAAATTAAGTGTAGTTGAAATTGGAATGTAGAAAATAATGAAGAAAAGCTGCTTTCCTTGGCTTTCCTTGGCCCGATGCTTTCCTTGGCTTCGTTGGCTGTTGGCTTTATGTGGTTATGACTAATAAAATCGAGCCCCTCGGTTCCCATTCTTCTTTCGTATTTCATTACGAGGGTCTCGAATCTGACAGCCTTGATGCCATTAGGTAGCATGCGAGGGTTTATTAGCCACGTGCCTGCTCTCACAAGATCACGTGTATCGTGACGTCATCGGGCTAAAAAGGATGTTCCACATCCGCCCACCATGGTTCTGAGTGGCGCTGGCTAACACTCCTAGCGCTAGATCTAGTAAACATAAATACCCAAGTTAGTGGACGAATTGATGGTCGTCGCTGTAGCACAATTGGTAGTGCAACGCACGCGTAATGCGGAGGTTGCGGGTTCGGCTCCCGCCGGCGACAAGTTATCTTTTCGTCCACTTTCATTTCCCTTTTCTTTATTATTTTCTACATTCCAATTTCAACTACACTTAATTTCCCCGATGCTTTCTTTGGCTTCGTTGTCTGTTGGCTTTATGTGATTATGACTAATAAAATCGAGCCCCTCGGTTCCCATTCTTCTTTCTCTTCCATGACAGCATTCTCTGAACCACAAAGCCGGTCGTGCTCTGAACGCTCCCCCCTGCTCACACAAATCCAAGCTTTCGTGCGGGAGGAAGTTGCACGACAGCTTTCTCTACTACCCTTCGCTGAGCTACCCCAACAGCAGCCGCTGCCGCAACAGCCTCCTACACAGCTCGCCCCGACGCTCCGGCGGGTTATTGAAGACCAAGTTGCTGAGGCTCTACCAATGCAGCATCAGCAGTCCCCTGTCGCAGCGCCACTTACTTTACGCATCCGTCGCCGCGCAGCCTCCTCGTCAACCACTCGTTGCGCTACATCCACGGCCGCTACCACCCGTTCATCATCCCGTTCATCGACCTCCTCCTGCCTTTGCTAATCCCTTGGCGTACGCAAGACAACAGGCCCATATGTTATGCCTGCGGTATTCCCGGCCATGTTGCACGACTCTGCCGCCGCCGCATGCTTCACTCTGATGGCTTTGCGCAGTCGCCTCCCTACGCCGACGTGCAACCTTTCCATGGCACTTCTTTTAGTCGAACAGGCCACCAGCCGAGCGCCCGGTCCTTACACGTCGTTCACCTTCCCCGCGTCGCCGCTCGTTGTCCCCGATGCGTCGGCGCCCTTCACCCTCGCAAGAGGAAAACTAAGCACCGCAGTTCAGGAGGCAGGAACTGCGTCACCATCGATCTGTACAAGTCCTCCATTGTCGCCTGCGAACGTTGTCGACCTTACTGTTGACGGCGTCTCTACCGTTGCGCTAATTGATACTGGAGCAGCCGTGTCTGTCCTAAACGAACGCCTCTCTCGCGCTTTACGAAAAGTTACGACGCCACTTTCTGGGTTTTCTCTTCGCACAGCAAGCGCCCAGCCAGTTCGGCCTTCAGCAGCATGCACAGCTAGAGTTATTATTCAGGGCGTTCTCTATATTGTGGAGTTTGTGGTTCTGCGGTCATGCTCTCATGACGTGATACTTCGGTGGGACTTTCTTTCGCGAAATAACGCTGTCATCAACTGTGCGCGTGCTGAAGTCGAATTTACGCCTCTGTGTGACGTGCCCCTCGTCGACGCCACTTCTCTTCTCGCTAAGCTAGTCCTTCGGGAAGACATCGCCATACCGCCGTACTCGTCTGCCGTTGTTCCCGTCTTTCGTGGCGCTGTCTCTGAAGGCGCTGTCTTCTTGACTCCTTCGGAACTCTTCATAACCCGCAAAGATGTTCCCCCTCCCTTTCGCCACGCTTGACATTTCCGCCGGTTTCAGCTGCATATCGTTGTCTGCAATCCCCTTCCTAGAGCCCTGAAGGCTCTTTGCGGCGAAGCACTTGGCCGTGTTCAGCCTCTTGATGACATGTTTATTACCGACGTGCCGGATGTTTCGCATGCACAGCTCACTGACTTCTGTGCACTTTCCACTTGTGCTCCGCCATCACATGACTTATTCACACCTTTCATTGCCGACGACCTTATAACTTCCGAGCATCGCTCCCAGCTTCTTCACCTGCTTGCCCAGTTCCGTTCTTCTTTTGATGTCGCTCAGCCTACTCTGGGCCGCACGTCAACCGTCAGCCACCACATCGACACTGGCTCCAACGCGCCTTTGCGGCAGCGCCCGTACCGCGTCTCAGCCAAGAAGCGTCAGGTGATCAGTGAGCACGTCGACGACATGCTTCAGCGCGGCGTCATTCGACCTTCCCATAGCCCGTGGGCATCACCGGTGGTTCTCGTCACAAAAAAAGATGGTTCCATTCGGTTCTGCGTCGATTATCGCCGTCTTAATAAGATAACGCGAAAAGACGTCTACCCTCTACCGCGCATTGACGACGCTCTGACAGCTTGCGAGGCGCTGAATTCTTCTCTTCGTTGGATTTACGCTCGGGCTACTGGCAGGTCCCGATGTCAGCAGTTGATCGCCCTAAAACCGCATTCATTACTCCAGATGGTTTATACGAATTTAATGTGATGTCATTTGGCCTATGCAATGCGCCTGCTACGTTTGAGCGAATGATGGACAATGTCTTGCGCGGCCTAAAATGGAGCACATGTTTATGCTACCTCGACGACATCGTTGTGTTCGCCCCTGATTTCAACACGCATCTTCTCCGCCTTAGGTAAGTGTTGACGTCCTTGACCAACGCAGGCCTGCAACAGAACTTGAAAAAGTGCCAGTTCGCCGTGCGGAAGCTCATGATTCTAGGTCACGTCGTATCCCAAGACGGCATTTGCCCCGACCCATCAAAACTTCGCGCTGTGGCAGAGTTTCCTAAACCTAAGACACTCAAAGAACTCCGCGCCTTCATCGGCCTCTGTTCTTACTTCCGACGCTTTGTTCGCAATTTTGCCTAGATTATATCACCTCTGACATAACTCTTATGTGGCGCCAACGACCTATCCTCCTGGTCTCCTGCATGCGACACCGCGTTCGTGACCTTACGCCGTCTCCTGACGTCTCCGCCTATACTGCGACACGACGACCCCACCGCACCAACTGAAGTGCATACCGATGCCAGTGGTATTGGCCTTGGTGCTGTCCTTGCGCAGCGCAAGCCTGGCTACTCCGAGTACGTCGTTGCTTACGCCAGTCGCGCGCTGACCAAAGCGGAACGCAATTACAGCGTCACAGAAAAAGAATGCCTGGTCATCGTTTGGGCACTCAGGAAGTTTCGCCCTTATTTATACGGCAGACCTTTCAATGTGGTTACTGACCATCACGCCATTTGTTGGTTATCCTCTTTAAAAGACCCGTCTGGACGCCTTGCTATATCGCTGGGCTCTTCACATTCAAGAATACGACATACACGTCATCTACCGCTCAGGCCGCAAGCACACTGTCGCTGACGCTCTGTCCCGCTCTCCGCTGCCAGCCGACCCACTCCACCTTTGAGACGGTGTCGTCGGTCGACACCGACACTTTCGCATCAGAACAGCGCAAGGATCCTTGGGTGGCCTCTCTTTTGGATCTCCTTTCCGCCAGCATCTCCCATCTCTCGCTCCCTGCGTCGCCAGGCTGCCCATTTTGCTGTCCGGGATAACTTCTTGTATCGACGCAACTACCAGCCCGATGGTCGCAAGTGGCTCCTAGTTATCCCCAGGTCTTTGCGTTAAGACATGTGCGCGTCTTTCCATAATGACCCACAATGTGCACACGCCGGCGTTTTGAAGACGTATGAGCGCCTGCGGCAACGTTACTACTGGCGAGGAATGTTTACTTTTGTCCAAAAGTTTGTCCGCTCGTTCCCGCAATGCCAACGCCGCAAATCTACGCCGCACCCGGCCCACGGTTCATTACAGCCGCTTCCATGCCCTGCTCGTGCCTTCGACCGTGTGGGAATTGACCTGTACGGGCTGCTACCGCTAACACCTGCTGGCAAACGATGGATCATTGTAGCGGTTGATCACCTTACACGCTATGCCGAAACCGCCGCTCTACCTGCAGCAACCGCCAGTGACGTTGCATCCTTTCTGCTCCATCGTTTCATTCTTCGTCATGGCCCGCCTCGGGAACTGCTGAGCGATAGAGGCCGCGTGTTTTTGTCGCAGGTGGTTGCAGCTCTGCTTGCTCAATGCCGCATAGTTCACCGGACCACTACGGCGTACCATCCTCAAACTAACGGGCTTACGGAGCGTTTCAATCGAACCCTTGCTGACATGCTCGCCATGTACGTTTCATCGGAGCATACAAACTGGGACATCATCCCCCCATTTGTCACGTACGAATACAATACGGCTACCCAAAGTACTACGGGATTTTCCCCGTACTTCCTCCTCTACGGTCGCGATCCTTCCCATACCATCGATACGGTTTTTCCTTACACACCAGACGCGTCGTAGTGTGCTCCCGTATCAGCCATCGCCCGATACGCCGAGGAATGCCGTCAATTAGCCCGTCATTTCACCTGCGACGACCAACAACGACAAAAAGACAACCACGATGGCGACGCTACGAATCCGAACTTCGCTCCCGGCACACTTGTCTTGTTGTCCGTGCCTTATACCACGCCTGGACTTTTGACAAAACTTCTCTCGAAGTATGATGGACCATACCGCATCGTCGAACGCCCCTCTCTGGTCAACTGTGTCATAGAGCCGCTTACACCGACATCCAACAAGCGCCGCCGTGGACGGGATATTGTCCACGTTCACCGCCTGAAACCATTCTATGAACCGCTCGTCTCCACGTCGTAAGTCGCCAGGATGGCTCCGCTTTTGCACCGGGGGTAATTGTAATGAAGAAGAAGAGCACACGGACAAGGCCAGCCAGATCGACTGTTCAATGCCTGCAGTGCAACCAGTAGGCCAGCCGGATCGCCAGTGCTTAGCACGAGTGGGAGCCGTTCGTGCAACCAGCTGTTCCTGCTCTGCGTCACCTGCCTTTTCGATTACGAACAGACGCTACCATCTGAACTGTTCAGTACACCTCTTTACAATATATATATATATATATATATATATATATATTACTTTTAATAACAGTTACACGGGGAACTTTGCGTGACCTCGGAGGATTGTTCACTGATGTCACAAAGCGCGCGCCGTGTGTCACGCAAGCCAGCGAAAGAACACGCCGGCCCCGCGGCAACTTCAACAGAGGGGGAGAGCGCATACGCCTCAAACAGCAACGCGAACAACGGCGACTAGACGTCTAGAAAAGCATCGACGAAGCGACGTTAACCGGAGAGAGAGAGAGAGCACACGCGCGCGCCGAAACACCTTCTTACCCGGCGAGTCGAGAGAGATTTCTACAGCGTGCGCGTGCGCCAACGGGATGAGTCATCATCCCCCCCCCCCCTCGACAACGCTCCGACGTCGGCGGTCGAAGGTACGAGAAAAGACTAGAAGATTCCCAGGCTTTGACTATGCTACGAGATCACGACTCCGATAGGAAAGTTAGAGAACGCCTGTGGAAGGTATATAACCGCCGTGCGAGAATCAAGAGGAGTTCAGTTCGCACCGGTGAAGTGATGTAACGTGAAGACCGAGCGTCTGCGGAAGAAGGGGATTCCCCGGCAAGCTAGTCAACGAGTTCATCGAGTGTCTGCATTTCCGGAAGAAGTTCCTTCTTCGAGATTGGCCCCGGGCAACGCCGAGATCGTCTGACAAGACCAGCACGGGTGAATACGATTGGACACTTAGTGTTCCTATTCATTTTCCAATTTACGTGTTGGACTCTTAGTGCTTGTCGTAAATTATTTTCTTGTGTTTGTTAATACCCATCTGATTTGTATTGTGTTGTGTCAGGCCTAAGTGTGCAAGTGGGTGTGTAACTGCCTTGTGTGAAAAATATATTTTGTTGTGTTCTGACTACTCTGGGCTCTGACTCGGTCTTTGGACAGCAACCGGCTTTCGCTGGCGCACCAGAGGGCCCATTCTTAATTGTCCTTGCTTTCGTGGGATTATTTTCGGAAGCTGATAAATCGGCTTTGTAATTTGGTCCGGCGTCTGCGCCACGTTCATGGGGTCTGTGACAACTGAAGTGACGAGCTTATATGAGTATTTGCAAGACCTCAGTGTAGGAGACAATTCAGTTTTACAGCCTGAGTCCCCTCGCACCGCCAAGAGACTGGCGTCTCTTGGTTGAGCCATGCGACAAGCGGATTCAGTTAAACACATTAGGGAGATACACATGTGTCTTGTGCGTATTAAGTCGCACTAGTGCACGCACGTACATCTATGAAAAAGCAATGTAACGCCTTGTAAAAGATTTAATACAAAAGATACAATCCAGAAATCTTTTCCATGACGAAAGGTCAGTTATTGAGAAGATAAGACATAACATATATAAACATTAAACGATATATAACAATTTCTGAACAAAACTTATGACTAGAATTACTAGCATAAGTATAATGCGATTCCATAACGCCATAGTTTCATTACATGTCAAAGCATTCCTTATGCCACTGATTTCGTTTATTTTCCGGAGGCAGAACAAAGGATTATAGAGTAAAAATTATCAGGTGCCCAAATAAATAAACATATTAACAAATAAATAAATAAGACAGCGATATCTCAAAAACGCGAAATGACTCGATAGCAAATATAGGAACAACGTGGATTGTGTTATTGAGAGGCAAATGCAGCATACGTACGACGAATAAAAATTAATAAGGAAAATGCACAGATAGACTAGGGAGTTTTACAAATAGCACAACCACACGTCTTTTCTTACCCAAATTCCCTCACTCTGCTTGCGCTATTATGGACCCCATTTTCATCCCTTTGTATAACTTTTTGGCTTGTTTTCTAAGCCAGGTGGTTTGCTTTGACTTGTAGATTGGTGCCTTTCTCTCTCCTATTAAATACATCAGTTCATTGTCTGATGCGATGATTTCACTATCATAGAAAAAGTGTTCGTTCGGGCACTTGATCTGGAAATGAAGTCGTCGGCAATCTTATTCAAATTGATTATGCGGGAGAGTTCTTTGTGGGCGTGCAAAATTGCCAGATGGTTCAAACGGGCTTGTCCAGTCGTCGACCGCAAGTACATTTTCAGTCGCCGAAGACAATAAAGGACCCCTCGGATGTGGTCGACGAGACCGGTATGGCCAACGCAATTTTTTTAGCTTGGCGATATCCAGCAAAAAGATTCCCAGGTGTTGGCCCTTTCCCCCCGTAAACATGTGCACGATGTCCCCAAATGTGTTCAATGATGCCGACCTTTGCTGGCTTAAAATGTCAATCAGCATATCTCTGTGCAAAATCAGGCATCCTGGATCAAGGTCGTCACCGTAGAACTACATGCATGTTATATATGCTTCGTCTTCCTTCCCTATGGCAAGCTGCTCAATGTGGGACTTATGCTGCCACATATCAGGTGGATATCTGTTGTTCAACGAAGACAGCCCTGCGTCAAGTACTTCATAGAACCTCTAGCGGTACATGTCACTCACTGATGGAAACACGTGAGCTGAGGAACCTTCTTGATAGCGGCGTGGAGCCTTCTTTCGCCTAGCGGCTAGAACACAAGGGTCCTCAACTTCTACTTTCCCTGCCTCTGCCATACATACGTATGTGGGTCACGTGCTTCATCTTGGAGTTCATCTGCGCCGAGTTCAAACTTGGGCCATCCGAGATGGCTGGTCCCTTCGCGTGCGCTGTCTGCCCGCGCGCCTAGTGTTATGTTTCCGCTGGTGCTTATACGGTGGAAAATACGCTTCCTTTTCAGCGTCAGACGGGTTCTGGCGAAGTACTGATAAGCGAGGTGCCCACTATTGGTTTTGTCGTTGGTGCTAATGCTCTGTTTGTAGCCGTTGCACATTGCAACGTCCGCAGCCGCGGTAGAAGCGAGCTCGACATCTGTTTTATATTTCTCCTTTTATTCGACAGCAATTGTATCGACAATCCAGCCAAATTTTCGCTGTCGTCGTCGCCGTGATATTCCGTATAAAGTCCAAAAGCCATATGAGTGAGCGACCCATACACTACGGGTGCGAGAAAAAGCCCGTAACGCTGAGCCGTAACACTTGATGGACATTATCTTCCCACGCGCTCAATATTCGGGTTAGTTGGAAACCACGTGATCAAATGCGCGCACGGGGAGGAGAGCATGCGTCTTCTCATCTAGCCCTGCCGCAGCTGCAACTTACTGTATGCGGTTGACGCTTACGCGACCCGCGTGCCGTATCCAATTGTTGGTAATCATTGGGGCGTGCAATGATCAAGGGTGAGCAGGGATGGTTGCTAACTTCATGCGCGCTGTCTTGGGCGAAACGGAGCGCCGGCGAGGAGATGGTGAACAGCGAGCGGAGAAGGCGGTCTCAGCGGCAGGAGGAGAATCATAGCTGTCCGAATAATTGCGCCGTTGTTGGAAACGTGGCGCATATGGAGGCACATTGTTGGAGACGTTCGGTGCAAGTAGGCGACAGTGACGTGCCACGTGTCCAGCACGGCCATAATAAAAACAGATCGGACGGTTGTCATCCGTGCGCCAATGGTCTTGAGGTCGTGCACGCTGTACCACTGGTCGAGCGGGAGGGGATACAGGCGGGCGCAAAGGCGGGCGAAGCGGACCGTAAGTCTGCAGTCCAGGTCTCGCAGTGACTTCGGCGTACGTCAGGTGAGCGGCAGTCGGGACCTGATGGAACGAAGGCGGGACGTGGTCGGCTACCTGCTCCTTGATGACATATTGCAGAGCGGGCGCCAATGGAGAACTCGACGGGCCGTGTGTAAGCGGCATCAGCGAAAGCTGACGGGCAACTTCTTCACGGACGAAGTCCTTGATCTGTGCTAACAGCGAAGTGTTATCCGGGGCAACAGCCAAGCTCAACAGCCAAGTGGCCTGTGGAAGAGATTGGCGGGTGGCTACGCGTTGTTTGCGTAGTTCATCGAAGCTTTGGCAGAGACTGACCAGTTCTGACACTGTTGCCGGGTTTTTCGAAAGCAGCATCTGGAAGGCGTCGTCTTCAATGCCCTTTAAGATGTGCCTGATCTTCTCGGCATCAGCCATTGCGGCGTCAACGCGGTTACAGAGGTCGACAACATCTTCTATATAACTGGTAAATGTCTTCCCGCTCTGTTGTGCACGACCACGCAAACGTTGCTCGGCGCGAGGCTTGCGAACGGCGGGGCGCCCGAACACCTCCGTTACGCTAGCTTTGAAGGTCGCCCACGTCGTAAGATCACGTTCGTAGTTTCGGTGCCACACGCTGGCGACACCGCTCAAGTAAAACGACACGTAATTCCGCTTTTGGGTGTCGTCCCAGTGGTTGTGGGTGCTCACCCGGTCGTATTCAGCGAGACAGTCTTCTACGTCATGATCTTCTGTACCACTGAAGATGGGTGGGTCGCATTGACGTAACGGGCCAGGGCAGACCAAGGTAGGCACCGAGGCAACGGGTTGTGGTTGTGGTGGTCCTTCTTCCGGCATAATGAAGACAGGCTGTAGTGTCCGGTTGCGAAGTTC
This sequence comes from Dermacentor silvarum, assembly GCF_013339745.2. Taxonomy (NCBI): domain Eukaryota; kingdom Metazoa; phylum Arthropoda; class Arachnida; order Ixodida; family Ixodidae; genus Dermacentor; species Dermacentor silvarum. The sequence continues at coordinate 76,806,776 of NC_051154.1, read as the reverse complement.
CAGATTTCCGGTCGTACCCAGCACCTCCACCAATTGTAAAGGGGGTTTATTTGGGTCGTAGAGCGGCAGCGAGAAACGCAGCACCAGCAGGTAGGGCGTAGCCAGAGAGCGAACTGGGTAGGAGCCACACGATGGCAACGGAGCTGTTCAGCGTGCCGATCTTCTTCCTCACAATATATATATATATATATATATATATATATATATATATATATTCATTATATACATATGAGCGTGTGTGAGTGTGCGTGCGCAATCGCCGCCCTATGAGTGACCCCCCTACAATGAAGGGAGACATTAAGCTATGAAGGCGCGCAAGTGTCACCCTCTTTAGAGTTATAATAACTCTAACCCTCTTAGCAGGCGCCCAGAGTTAGATGCCTAATCTCCACCACTAACTCGCAGCTCATTTCTAGACGCCGCGAAAGCTGACCAATCGATATATATAGCCTTGTTGAAGGACACATGCAGATCGGAAGGCTGAGCGCCTGTGTATGTTGCGGAAATACGCGGAAATCTGCGGACATTTGCGAAATCTATTGTACATGCATGCTTTCGTGTGCAAGATCAAATAAAAAAAAAAAGGCTTAAGATTGTACTCGGCCGCGCAAGGCTTGAAACAGCGAAGCTGGGCGATCGTAGGGGCATATTATGGCTGATGCTAGGTTGTAACTTGGCTGATGCTAGGTTGCCGCTGCCTCTCCCGCTTAGCAGCGAGCCTTGCTTCGCGAAGCGCGGCCTCTTCTTCGGGAGTACGAACTATCTTTGGGCGTCCCATGGCTTCTATTGACAAGGTCATCGAGGTGACAAGGTCTACTGATCGAACGCCGCTGCGCACACGCTTACGTAGCTGTTGCACAAAACACCCATAGCTGTTGCCTCAAGGTCAGCGCATGCGCAGATCTCGGCGCGGCGGCGGAAACCGGTTGCGCGCAGTGTCGCCGAGCTGCTGCTACAGTGGCTGCTGCCGACGCCACCCGCGTTTCCCCGGCGCGAACGCGGGAAACGTCGCATGGCTGCATACGAGCCGTTGCTCGCTGTCGGCGCATGCGCAGTACACCGGCGGTAGGTTGCGCCGCGTGTTCTAGCCATAGAGTTAATATACTAATATAATATAATAATAATAATAATAATAGTTGTATTAAACCTATGGTTCTAGCAGATGCGGCGTCGCTGGTTTCCATGGCTACGGCGCGGCTGGATTTCTGTGAAACACCATACGTTTTACGGCAAGCTTAAACACCTCCGCTGTTAAAATTACAAGTGCTATTTGAGCACCACCTCAAGACAGAGATTGGCAGAAAAAAGCCTTATGACGCCGTCATCATTGTGACTGCATTGCGAAAATAAAGCCACTCTTACACCCCTACAGTACATGACCTTCAAGTATGCCCTTTGTACACACTTGAATACAGCATGGCCATGGTCGAGTGTTTTCGTCAGTGTTATTATGCACTTAGGGAAAAAGATAGACATTGTTAAAATCTCAAGAGCGTTATGCCCGGAATTCTACCATATAAGGGTGTAAAGCAGGCCCGTAACCCTCCCCCTGGTTACGGGCCTACTTTACACCCTTATATGGCGGTAAAAACTGACCCGCTGTGGACTCACCTCATGATGATGATGATGATGATGATCCTTTATCATGGCTCGCACCCACTGAGGGGGATAGTCCAAGAATCGGGCGGCAGTAGGTAGCTAAAAAAATTCTTTTTGACAATGAGATACGCAAAGTAAAAGAAGGCAAAAACAAAGAAAATTTTGTATAACTAGACTATAGTGTGCCAACGAACAGTCAGACTAACTGAAGGGTGAAAAATGAGGTTACTATCAAGGTCAGAAAAAATACAATGTTACTAACGAATTTGGAGAAACAATTTTCAGTGAAATGAATACTGATCTGATAGGTAGAATAAAGTTACATTTATTAGCAGGGTAATCGCCTTGTTTCAGTTAAAAATTGAAACACTACGCAACAAACGTCTCTGTGACAATAGCCGAGGGTGGAGGCCCCAAATGATAATAATACTGGTGTATTTAATCTTAATCCAATTTTGCAGAGTGGAGCTTCGAGTAATATCTTTCTCTGGTTTGAATAACGTCGGCATGATAAAAAGTAGTGGTCTATTGTTTCAATTTCCTTACAATTTTGGCACAGAGGGGACATCGTCAGACCAGCTCTATGTAAATAGAAATTCAATTCCGGGATGCGACAGCGTAATTTGGAGAATGTAACTTCTAACTGCCGAGAAGGACACCACTGATTATTCCAGCCAAAACCGAGATGCTGAAAGTCTGTAGATGGGATCAGCGATAATTTGCTTAAGTCCTTTCGTAGGCAAAATGTTCTGAATCTCGATGCAGTGACGTAAGCTGTATCCGGTAAAATATGAAGCACAGGTCTGGTATGAAGCACAAGATGTTCTGGCTAATAAATCTGCCATTTCGTTTATGTATAAACCGCAGTGTCCAGGAACCCAGAGCAAATTAATTTTTTGTAGCGTTGTAGGGACTAAATTTTGAAACACATTTAAGGTAGTTGTATTCGTTGCCGAGGAAAGTGACGCACATACCGACCGAGAGTCTGTTCCTACGACAGCTGATAATTGATTCGGGGGTAGTTTGCGCAGTGCTAAAAAAATCGCCAATAATTCTGCTATGAAAATAGTCGCGCAATCCGGAAGGCGAATGGAAAAGGACCAACTAAGAGAAGGAGAAAAGATGCCTACGCCAGCCTTTTCGTCTAACATTAAAGCGTCAGTGGCTATTATATTGTTTGTTTCCTGGTGAGAGAGGTAATCTTGTAATTGGTCATTTAAATATTGGAATGGCATTAGTTTAGCATTCGAGGGGAAAATATCGTCAAATTCAATTTGGAGGTTTTTCTTGGATTGACTTATTGGGTGAATACACTGAATTTGTACATTCAGTGATGTTAGCTGTGCCTGTACGAATACGATCTGAGGGGTGTGCAGTCGCGACCAATGATTATTAAAAATGTACTTGGTTCATTAATGAAAACATACATTGATCTTCTTTGAGGAGAACCGTAAAACTTTAGGTACGTTTGGACAGTAAAGATTTTGAATCTACTAATTAAACATGGTAATCGCGCTTCCATATACAGAACGTTGTTTGCAACAAACTTGGGGACTCCAAGGCACAAACGCAGAGCTTCCCTTTCTAATAGTACCAAAGGTTTAATTTTATAAGCTGGACAGCCGGAAAACAAGACACATCCAAATTCCATTATGGGTTGGACATACATATTATATATCATAATTAATGTGTTTCTTCGCAACCCGTATCATCGGTTACTGATTTTACGCAACCGTCCTACAGCCCGAGTTGCCTTACAGTGTAGTGTTCCATCATATGCAATTCCCAGGTATTTAAGAGAATCCACCTGGGGAATGAACTCTTGACGATACATCAGTGAAATGTGAAAGGGAACATCTAAAGGGAAGAGAAGGAGTGCACTTTTACTAACGTTCAGAGACTTATGTATGGTCTCAATCCAAGTTTCAAGAATAGATAAGTAATTTTGTAACACTTGATAAAGTGAATCTAGATCAGCATTCGATGCAAAAAAAGCGATGTCATCAGCATAAACGTATACATGAATGTCCTGGAACAGCGAGATGGAGCTTAAAAATATATTAAATAAAACAGGAGATAATACTGACCCTTGTGGTACTCCCCTCTTCTGTTTATCATACCTAGACGATGAACATCCGTTTTGAAAACAGTAGAATTCTCTTCCCCTTAAACATTCTGACAACCACGCCGTGATGTATTTCGGAAACCTGTAATTCTCTAATTGCTTTATCAGTATGCCATGTTCCACGGAATCATAAGCTTTTGCTAGATCTAGGGTCCCTAATGCTGAATATTCTCTTCGGCGACGAGCAAGTTGTATGCGACTCTCTAAGTCTACATGCGTACACCAAATCGAGCACCCAGGTCTAAAACCAATTTGACAGGGGCTAAGTATTAAGTTTTCAGAAATATAGGTCGTAATTCGACAATTCAAAATTCGTTCTATTAGTTTAACTAAATTTGATGTGAGGGAAATTGGTCTAATATTATCTAAATCGTATCCACCTCCTTGTTTTTTAAGTATCGGAATTACCTTAGCAAGTTTCCATTCTGACGGTACCCATGCATTTTTTAAAGAGTAATTTACCATATTCAAAATTTCTTGTGGGGACAATTCATACAGAATTTTTATCATGGGTGTGGTAACTCCATCTAGTCCTGGCACGGAAGAAGGCAGATAGCGAACAACATCCGCCAGTTCTTGTGTTATGACTTCCCTAAATTCCTCTAGTGGTAACGGTTTCACTATGTACGGTGGAATGATTGAAGTGAACCTGTCTTCCAGTCCTTTTCCAATATTTTCTAATAATTCGGATAATTCACGTGGCGAAAGCACAAAAGAGTCAATATTTGCTGGAACTGGAATCATTTTTCGAGAGCGTAAAAACCTAAAAAGAGCTTTTTTTGTTTTTTGATTTAGACAGATAATTGAATTTATTCATATCACACTCCTCTTTGGCTTTAGCTATCGTACGCTTGAAAGATGCAGCAACAAATTGGTAATCACTCCAATTCTTCGGACATTGATTACAAAGAAGTTGCTTCCAGGCAGCTTTTCGTTTTCGGTGGGCCCTCGCGCAATCTGAATTCCACCACGGACTCAATGGTTTACCTGTGTTGCAGGTTAAATTAACTGTGGCATTCTTCGCGGAATGCTTTGAAACTGCACAGAGGCTCAGAGCCCTAATATCTTCTTGCATATCCGTACGTGAAAGCATAGTAGACTTCAAGTCTATTTGAAGTTTGTCATAGTTTACAAATGTGTTATTTTTCCTTCTAAGAGAAATCACAGGGAAATCAATTTGAAAAATAATTGGAAGGTGGTCGCTGTTCGTAGCACAGTCTATAGTATTCCACGATGATATAGCTAATGATGAGCTGGAGAAAGTGAGATCTATAGCCGATTGAGACTGTCCACGAAGAAAGATAGTAACTTTTGAATTTAGACAAGATATATCAGGAAGCTAATACGGTGTCTAGAGAAAATGTATCCTGCACTCCTGCTGCGAAATATAAATTAACTAAGGTAAAAGGGGAGCAGTCTGGGAGTGAAATGTCTATTGCTAAAATTTCACATTCGGTAGACATTCTTTGATACGATATCGTTCCTTTGTGACTAAATTTTGTTGAAACCAAGAAAGCAACGCCACCACCTCTGGCAGGCCGATCCAAACGAAACAGTCGATAATATTTTAGGGAATATTTTTGACCATTTGAAAGCCAGGTTTCTTGTAAGATAATGATGTCTGGGGGAAATTGAGAAGAAATATACGATAGATCTGTCGTAGCAGAAACAATTGAACGACAATTCCACTGCAAGATTTTTAGAGAGCCTATGGTGAAGATAGAACGGTAGCGGAAACCGCCTAATCCAAAATAGTCTCTTTCAAAAAGTCCTTCTTGGAGAGGTTCACTTTTTCATATTTTTGAGTTTTTGACTGAATAAATTTTGTGGGGAGGAGATCGTGTGCGTTTTAGACTTTTGTGTTCCATGTCTACATCCTGGTAGTCTTCATACTCTTCCGTAAGGGGTTCCGGTTCCGTCCGTTCTACATGAGTAGAAGATCCTGGGCAAGGGGAGTCAGTTGACGAGTTTGACGACGATGTTTGTTTTTGAGTTAGGTTTAGTACATTTGCAACCTGGGATGCAGGAGCTTGGGTAGAGGCTGCACCAATGACCTGCGCCCTCTGACTAGTCATCATTTGTGTCAAGGACACAAAAAGAGTTGTTGCAAGTCGTTCCATAGCCTTTTCCATAGCTTTCTCTACTGCCTCTGCTATGGCCTTGGATAGAGAAACATTCATACTAGCGGTTTGACGAGCTGTTACACCTGCGTAGCCCTGGGATCTTCCCTGAACCTCTCTAACTGCTTCCCTACGTGAGCATCGCCTGCGTTCCACCACTTCTAGTATTCTTAATTCTCGTTTCTTTGCAGAACAGTTCAAATAGTCTGCAGGGTGTGCTTCATTGCATAGGCAACAGTTTTCTTCCCGAGACTTACATTCTGTGCTGTCGTGATTCTCTCCACATAGGCGGCATCGAGTAACCGATCTGCATCCTTTTATAGTGTGTCCGCAGCGCCAACATTTCAAGCACTGTAGTGGTCTTGGGGAAAGTGGCTCTACTCTGTACATCAGGGGCCGTGCCTTGATTTCAGTTGGACGAACTGTTCCCGCGAACGTAACAATCACCGACTCCGTAGGTGACTTCTTGTTCTCAATAATTCGGATACACCGGTATACGGATACAGCTCCAGCAACTGAAAATAAGTCTAGTACTTCTGAGGGGACCAGGCTCGCGTCGACCCCACGAACTAAGCCTTTTGAGCATGCAAGGTGTGGTGGAATAAACGAGCTCACCGGATTCGATGCAAATTCAGAACAGTTTAGAAGGTCTCGAACGCACTCCTGGTCCGATGAACAGCAAAGAATACCACCGCGACCAAACTGGCGGACCTCGGTAATCTTTTGGAACTGGGAGGAGGCCTTTCGAAGCTCCACCTCAATCGCCTTCGGATTCTTCATCTGTATCGATCCCCCATTTGTAGGCACAAGAGCCACAGGGACACTTTTGTTGCCACTGCGTAAAAATGAGTCTATCGGCCATTCTCGGGGAGGGATTGAAGCTAGCCAATGGGAATGCCCTTGACCGGGGGAAGAAAGAGACATCAGGTTAGTCTGACTTGCTTACACTCGCGACACAATAAACCGAAAGGTGAAGAAAAAAGAACAATAAATGAATCAAAAGAACAATCGAGACGTTAAACGAACAGTTAACCGCCGCCCGATACTTGACCACACCCGAGGCAGGACAGCTGCGTTCCAACGGACATTTGGTGTCAACCCAAACTCGAAGAGCGGGTGGCCATTTTCGCAAGTCTTCTTCCGTTTTTCTTCTCCTTGTCATATCCACCTCCCTGTTTTTTAAGTATCAGAATTACCTCTTCCAGAGTAGTAATATAACAATTTAGGACTGACCTCTTCCAGAGTAGTAATATAACAATTTAGGTTAGCGTCTTCTTCCTTTACAGCGATGCTGTTAATGGCTAGGGTTCCGTGCATTTTTGTTCTGCGTGTGCAAAAACTCAGGTCTCGCGTGAACGTGCTCGTGCCACTGTTCGCGCGTTTGCCATTTTCTTCCACAGCTGGCTTGTCGGTGTCCCTCGAATATGTCTTTTGAGTAGATTAGCTATCAATAGGCACCATTTTCAAGATCAGTAGACTCCCAAGTAGATAATAAAGGTTTCTCAAAGATTTGCTACTGTGCGACCCGCGTCGGCCATGTCTACGTCCGCACCGCCCTCTCTTTGTCAGCGTTCCAAGCGCTTGCGTATCTAGTTTTCTTCCGCTCTCCCGTGGTGCCGTCGAGACGTCACGGCGTGTCTAGTTTCCTCCGGCTCCTCGGGGCGGCGGGCCCGTCGCGCACAAAACCGCATAATAAGAGCGATTTTGTGCGCGACGGCGACGAGCGACGGCTTCGAGCGACGAAACGGACCGTCGCGCGAACAGATCGCTCGTTCTTGTCGGTCGATCGGTCGGTTCTGGAAATCTAGAATTCGCCGCTCGTCGCCCGGAAGTGCTATGAGCGACTAGCCAATAGCGCTAAGCCGGAACTGTATATACATCAGTGAAGTACTACCGCGATTGTCGCACGGAACGAGCGAACGACTAAATTTTGATACGTGCGAGGATAAGAAAGTATAGTGCAAGACCTTTAGAAATATTTATGCTGCTCCTTACACTAAAACACATGAACTTAATTAATAGAGTAGAATGGTGGTCACGATGATCTTTAGTTCTATCAAAGAACAGCTACATTAAGTTCTACCACGTACCACCAGGGGCGTAGCCCGAAATTTTTGCGGGCAGGGGGGGGGGGGGTGTTCACCGGGGGGGGGGGGGGGGGGCAAGCTTCTGCTTTCCTCTACGTCACATGATCGATAATAAATAGCGGTAGTTTAAGCAGACTCTATACATGTATATCAAAGACACGGGACCGCCCCCCCCCCCCCCCCCCCTCCTCGCGTGTGCGTGTGCTTGTGAAGAAATTAAGTAAAAAGTAAAGTAAGCTCAGTAAAATACAGTAAGTACGACAGGTACAGTGGGCGTTTGGAGCACCGGTCTCTCCTCGCGCCACTGAATGGACCAGTCTTCGAAAACGCGTCATTGAGACGACCTGCCCGATCAGAGAAGACATCATTAATTGTTAATTTCCGTTAAGCGTAGATGGCGTCGTCCTCGTCGGGGCGAAGTGCGTTTCACAAGTCAAGGATGGCTATACGCGTGAAAATGCACGTGTGACCAGGCTATACCTACTCCCATAGCAATAGCTTGTTCGCTGCGTCTTTGCGCTAGAAAACTTAAATACGCGCAAGAACGCGTAAGGCGTTTTTTTTTTTTTTTTTTTTTTTTTTTTTTTTTCGAAGCTTTGGTCGCCCTGCTCCCTCATACGAGAGGGTTGCATTTCCTGCGGCAAGTGCATGGGCCGCTGTGTCTTCCGCTGTGTGCGAGCGTGCAGCCGTCATTTGCCTTTACGTCAACAGATTCAGAATTGTACAGAATATTTCACCGCACAGCATAGATATGGCATGTGTACGCATTTTAAGTAGTGCGTGCAACTCATTTCTGCTTCACTTACGCCGGTGCAGACAGGAAGCGGCCTTGCACCTCACAGAATCTCGACTGATTGGTGTACTAGTGATGTTGTACTAGTGATTATGTGCTAGTAATGAATCTGTTGTTTTATAGTGATGATGTACTAGTGATGAATCTGTTGTTTTTGTGTTCTTCAGTTGGCGAGTGTACGTTTATACAGCTAGGAATGAACTCCGGTCTTGTTCAGTGCATAGTGCACATAATCAATTTCTCAGGACGCGTGAACTCCGACGTGAACTGTCAGCAGCCTGCAACAAGAGTTTACTTAACGCTGTACTGCGCACAGAAGTAATTCATGCTTGTCGGCTGTCTGTTTCGTGCATTCTGTTGCGAGTCGGTGGAATTTCACTGCTGTCATCAACCCCTTCGTGTGTACATTGCTGCTTTGGGATTCCAAGACAAAACAGCAACTACCAGCCTTCCGTAATTGCTGGTTTGGGATTCAACAACACAACAGTAACTACCAGCCTTCCGTAGGGGCGCAATCGCAAACAAGAGACGTTTCTCGCGCAGACTAAAAAGATCCTGCGCGAGCGCGGCCTAACCGGCACCTGAAGGGAAGCGGCGGAAATGTATACCGGAGATTTCGACCACCTCGGGTCTTTAACGTGCACCTAAATCTAAGCGTTTTCGCCATCATGTAAAATGCGGCTGCCCCATTTGTTGCTTCATGTGTTGCGCATTTGTTGCTTCAGAATGCGGCCCGCCACATTCTCGCCCAAAACTTCACAGAGTGTCAAAGCCTTGACACCGTGACAGTTTTTTCCATATGCAGACATGATTCGCTGTAAATTACCAACCCAAACGGAAGCGCCCAGGAATGAAATTGTGATAGTAGCACCGGTTTCATGAATTATGTCAAGGCGAAGCCATAGAGAAAGAAATTCCTTTCTCTATGGCGAAGCGACGAGAACAAAGGGTGGGTAAGTGGGCGGGGGGTTGCCTACTCCACATTCACAACACCCTGTGCGCATTCTAAAAATCTAAGGTATGCTCTGCCTTTAGTAATTACATTTCTACTAATTCTAGCAGAATAAGCAATCCAAATTTAGTATTTCAAATCTAGATTATTACCTGGACCAGTGATCACCATAATCACTACCGCCATCGTCATCAATAGCATTCTGCTGTTCTGCGGCAAGCACGTGTTGAGTACGGTCGTGCTTTTCGTCATTTATTTGTTTGGCAAACACCAAGCTCGATGAGCACCGATGACCGGCTTGCGAAGTTGCGCCAAATAATTATTTTTGTTTTGACTGATTGATTACTGAAGTCAAAAAAGTTAATAGGCGAAATGGATTCGCATTAACTTGTTTTGCCTAGGACTCTGTAAGGAGACCCTGAAGTCGAACATGTTAAGGTGCGAAAAGGGTGAATTTGTTCTATCACGATTTATAACTGGTATCATTAGATGCAACTTAACACAAGTAATAGTTGCAACTGCCTATCACAAATACGAACTTGCTTTCAGAGGGTGCTTGCTGAGCGCAGGCAGAAGGTTGACACTGTTGAAGCCAAGATGCACTGTAAGTAAGAACTATTGGCTGCATTTAGGTGCCACATTTTTTACTGGGTCACACTACCTGCTATCTCCATAGCGGTGTTTCGAATGGTGTAGCAAATTGCGAGGTGATTAATGCAGTACTTCTTATTATGCTGCAGAAGGTGCTTCAGGGCCAACAACGCGGAGAAGGCACTTGGCGGAGTAACACCAAACCTTTCCTGAAGAAAACTCGCGAGGAATATGCTCGTTACGACGGCTTAAACCCAACTCAAGACCAACTTGTGTATACTAGCGGGCTGCACAATTACATGCATTTGGCTAGTATAACTGGACCAGGCGTGATGGCCGCCGTCGTCTGCTATGCTGGCAGTGTTTACTTTCACCTGTGGCCAGAGGCCTCAAGCCTTGTAGATCGCATTCGGAATGAAGTGCCAAATGCCCAGATTGTGATCGGTGCCTCTGTACTGGCCACATACATGCTCGCATCTGTTTACTTGTTGAGGTCCACGCCAGTACGTATCTACTACAATAAATCACAGCGAATGTTTAATTTAGTGTTTCAGACAGAATTACCCGGGTTGCGAAGAAAACAAAGCTTTAAGCCTGGAGCACTAGATCCTGTGTATGTTAACACAAAGTCCGCACTCGTGCAGTTTCTTGGCACTTTGAGGGTGAAAAATGGGTGGCAGAGGTTTGTAGTGTTTGAAGAGCGTTTTCACAAGACAGTATTTTACAATGTCCTAGTTGGCTATGATAGTGTTGATGTGCTCGAGGACTAGACTAGCAAGAACGAACTTGTTTAAATGCTTCTAACCTCATGTTCCTGTTTGTCTGACTTAAGAGATCATTAAATGCATTTGGAAATTTTCACTCATAAGCTGGTGTTTATTACCTTCTTTCTTTTAAGTTTTTTTCTACACACCTAAAGAAATTGGCATGTGATTTATCTGCAGGTAAATTTCAGCAGTGAAGTGTAGCTTTCTTGTCTAGTTTTTGGAGTCGTCTCTCCTAATGTGGCTTGTTCGAATTAATGCCACTGCTGAAGAGAAAGAAAAAAAAAAATGTTCTACTGCTTCTTGATGTGGGTGACTTGAAATTCCTGGTAATGATGTATTACCTGACAAGCTACATCAAAGTACAATTTGTTGTGTGTTATGAATTGGCTTCTCTAGCAGTTGAGATTTAAAACATTCTGTGATACGACGGTCAAGCAGGGGGCATACGAAAAGCAGCTCATAAGGTAAAAGATAAATTCAAACATTATACAAAAAGTGGACAGTTAAGTCCTGGTTCAGCATGCCATAGTAAAGTAGATATGTAAAGAACTGTGCAATGCATGAAAGCAAAACTGGTCGAGCACATTCAGATGCAATGATTGACAGCCATCACAAATCCTTTTATATACAGTCATGAACAGAAAGACGAGTGATTTTCAAAATCAGATCACAAAATGCTTCCGGTGGCGACGCACTCCACTCAATGGTCTGAAAAAATAATAAGAGTGCATGAAAAAATTAGTGCATGCAAACTGGGGTTCAAGGGTGTGAACATGTGTAGGTCTTGTTTGTCTTAACCCCCTGCCGCATGGTGTATCATGTATGATACTCGTAGAGCAACTTATTCAAACTTAACAGAACGAAAAGAAAATCACAAATTTACCCAGAGTCTGTGCCACATCTAGAAATAAAATACAAAGCGGCCATACAACTGGATGTAATTTATGAGTAATATTTTTCTTGAAAATATGGTGGCAGCTCGTTACAACGCACAACAGGTTCTTAAATGAACATGTTATTTTGACAATTGTTAATGTCTGAAATCAGTACAAAAAGATATTGTGGTGTGTTTTTGTTGTTTATCAGCCTATTGTAATGTTTCTAATGAAAAATACATTCGAGTTGTTCTGTGGAGAAAGCAATAATTGCTGTATCATAAATGATACGGAATGGAGTTATGGGTTGTTTTTTGGAGGAGAGCAAATATTTGTTTCCTCATGATAGAACAGATTTGATAATAAAATATGTTTCTACAGGCTATGTTGTTTCTTAACGCTATTATTGTCATGAAAATGTCATAAAATGAAAATGTTAGCAGTGTTACGATAAACAGCATGGAGCCTGCCGTGTTCCAAGAACTAATGACAACAGTAGCAACAAAGAACTCCCGCAGGAAGAGGAAGTATTCTGCCTTTCGTCAAGCTCCTAAAGACAATGCAAAGCAAGAATCCTCATAAATGGAAGTGTCTTAAAGGTTCTGGCTTACATATTAGGGCTACCAATGAGTCAAGAGTGATGTCATCAATTTTAAAGAAACTTGTACTTGCTGGAACTGCAAGAAATACGCTCCATTTTTTACAGCAGCATTCTAAGTTTGTTCAAGGTTGAGAAATTTTTACGGGTTGTCTTCGATTAAAATGCTTTTCTGTGTGGTCACAAAATATATCTGTAACTGCATGGTGTATCATAAATGATATGCAATAACTTTTGTTATAAGTTCCAGGACTTAAATTTAAAGGACTTGCTTAAAGGAATTGCTTTTGGTATTGCAAGTGGAGAAACATTAACTTAGCAATTGCTTTTGGTATTGTAAGATACGAATGTTGTTAGTGACCATAAGTGAGGCATTCCACCACTGAGGTATATGGTGAGGCATTCCACTGGTAAATGTTGAAGATGAAATAAACCACTTTTCATTGTACCATTTCTAGTTTCCTAACATTTTTTTGGAGATAAGTATTATCTGATGGTGCTGTTTTTAGTTTGTGCCACAAAAAACTTAAAGGGGAAGAGCAGGTTTTATTAAAGTGGCTCAACCATGCTAAGAATTAAGTTTGTAATTGTAACACTTAAATATTCGTACTCATCAACTTCAGTGAAAGGACATTTGTTAAGGGAATACATATGCTTTAGAGTTTAAAGGAGATTTCTTATTTGTAATATGCAGATTTCTCACTATTTGGTTTCATAGACCAATCTTCACTTGAAAACGGCATACAGGTTAGTTTGCAGGCACTGCTGGTTGTTCAGGATAAGAATGTTTCAAAAAAATATGCAGGTCATCTGTACAAAGTATTATATTTACTGCCGTCTGCTATTGATGTAAGAATGTCAGCAATATAGACAAAAAAGGAAAAGGACTGGTCCCAGAACGCTACTCTGAAGGACTGCCTATGACACAGGAAGTACACCAGACATGCAGTCATTTGCCTGAACATACTGCTTTCACTTATAAAGATAAGACCAAATTCAGTTCATGAGGTTAAGCAGAAGGCCTATGCTATGTACTAATTTTGAGAAAAGCTTCCGTAACAAGGTCAAAGGCCTTATTAAAATCTAAGTAAATACCATCAGTTGACCTCTCTTATCAAGAGACGAAGTAAGCTCATTAATCGTTGTGACGTTTTGGTGTCCACAATTTTTTCCTATAGTAGCTGTGTTGGATCGGCGACAGCATTCGGTTTTCTTCTAGAAACAAGGTGATATAATGCGTGACTATATATTCTGAAAGCTTGCATGGTGTGCATGTTAAGGATCTAGGCCTGTAGTTTGCAATGTTTAGATGGTCACCTTTTTTATACAAGTGCCCTACACTAGTAATTAGGAATAACAGAGCTATCGAAGGAAAAATGAAAAATTTTACATGTGCTACGGGTTCGGCATACCTGCGTGAGAATGTGCTCGAGATATTGTCTAGACCAGCAGAGGATTTACTTTTAAGATTAAACAGCAATTAATATACATCCTCGTTTGTTATAAAATTGGGGGATATAACTGGAAGAGTGATGTCATGTGTTAAGTCATGCTGTGAAGTAGTAAATACAAAACAAGGAACGTTTAGCTGGTCAGCAATTTTCCACACGTCATCAACAAGATATATATCAACGCATATCTGATGCGGTAAATACCACCAGAATTTTTCAAGGCTGTTTACTCAAAAGTCGGGCAACAATTCAGTAAGGTATCTGATTTTGTCATAGGAAAATTTAGGAGCAACTTAATCTATTAGATCAGAGATTATGCTAGGGGTTTCTTCTGCTTTTTGGCTTGTTTGTATAAATAATTTTTCCTGTCATCAAGGAATTATTTTAGTTGGTGCGAACTAATTGTTGGGAACAATTAAACTTTTCAATACTGTAATGAGTGGTGTGTCTCGGAGCATTTCAGAGTGATCTGACACTGCCTGCCCTGCTATCACAGAAGTCTCACCAACAGCCAGTTGTCAGCTTTAGAAAAACCACCTTGGCGTCTGAGACACCATCAGGCACAGATTATGTTGATATGTCATTGATAATAATTAAATCTATTGTTATCTATTAGTGATATTAATAATTAATCTGAATGGTTGTGGTCGCCTGTTGACAAAAAAACACCAGCCCTTCCCCTGTCGAGAAAATGGGGGTAAGCGAAGCTTGTCGTGTGTGTATCTGACCTTCGAGGTGATTTCCTTTCTTTCTCTCTTCCTTCCTTTCTCTCTGACCTTCGTTTTGATTTTCTTTCTTTCTCTCTTTCTTTTGTTTCTTTCTGTCTATCTATCTTTCTCTATTTTTTTTCTCTCTCTCTCTCGTTATTTCTTTCTTTGTCTGACCTTCGTGGTAATTTTGTATATTTCTCTCTTTCTCTCGGTCTTTCTTTCTCTTTTTATTTCTTTCTCTGTTTCTCTATCTTCCTTTCTCTTTCTCTTCCTTTCTCTCTCTCTCTCTTTGACCTTCGTGGCGATTTTCTATATCTCTCTTTCTCTCGGTGTTTCTTTCTCTCTCTCTTTTTTTTGTCCCTGGTATGTGCCATTGAACTTGGACCCTTTCTGCACTATCGCCAGGATCGACCCACTTTTCAGCGTGACACCGCCGACACTTGTGAGCCTATAAAGCTTCGCTTAAAAAAGGAAAGGATGTGTGCATAAATCTCAGTGTTTAAATGGTGGCAGGATGTAAAACTGGACGAGTTGGTTGATGTTCATTATAACGGCAGCGCAAATGGAATGGCAACACAGAGAGTAAAAACACACAGAACAAGTTCCGATTCTGTATTTGGATGTATTCTGCAATGACCTATTTAATTTTTCTTTTTTAATTTCACATCTGTTGTGCTGAGTATGGCTGATCCTGGTAATGAGGGTGACATCCGAGCCAATGATGAAGGGCGCTAGAAGAATTTAACATAAGATAGATTGTTACCAAATATGGCCCCTGAAGTGAGTGTGGCTTCTTTACCCTCACTGGAGTTGGGGGAAGCAAATTAGGCACGGAGGTGTACTATGGGAGAAAAAGAAAAAGGCAATGAAGTATCGTAGGCATTTGCACAGGCCAGCTGATCTGAAAAACAGCAGCAGTGCTTGTAGTGCTCTTCTATTTTGACAGCAGCTGGGTGTCCATACGATTTGGTGTGCTGGAGAGTGACAGTCTACATGCCATGGCATGGACAGTGACGAAAGATGTGCAATAGAATTTGTAATAAAGAGAGAATTTGAGTACTTGGAATTTGATGAGAGATTAGTGAAACCATGTTCTACTAACAGTTCAATAAGAAATATGACCAAAATGCACATCTGAACCAATACTTATCTAAGTGACATAACTGCTGTACTTCGTTTTTGCTGTCTTCAGGCATGCTTAGACTGCACAGGATAGCATTTAAATTAGGGTACACACAGTGTTACGTTTCATGCTCTGACCAATTTTTTGAGCTAATCATTATAGTGTGAACATTTATTTCCCTTTACTGTATGAAACCTTCTCTAGTGTTCTTGTATGTTTTGTTGCACATTTGTTACTGCATGATGAAAAATTGTGGACTAATTTATTGGTATCAATAATTTAAGAATCATATACTCTATGCAGTGGGTACTGTATAAAAGAAAATTGTGTTAAGAATTGGAAGCAGTATGTGTAAGTACCAGAACACTTAGTTGTGTCCATTTTGTCATTTTACTAAATCATGCTGTTCATCTGTATAGTAGTAGCCCAACTAGCTTACAAGCATTTTGTTACTGTATATTTTTAGAAAACATTGAGCTTCCAAAACCCTCCCTGAATTCAGAGATGCATTATTCACATCTAAATTAAGGATGCCAGAGTTCTAGGAAGCATCTTTCTGGGTGCTTATGCATCTTGGGACCAAGCATATGCTAAGCTGTACTTCATTTAAAGGACCCTTCACCAGGTTTGGCCATTACAAAGAGACAAGTGTGATGCATAAATCACACACTGACAATTGTGTTTGTAAAATATTAAAACTGCTGTATGGTGCAAACAAGCTGAAATTTCAAACAAAAGCCTCTGGACCCTTTCTCTCAAGGGAGCCCCGCTTCCTGCCGGAGAATCAAGGTCACATCACAAACGTTTCTATGTCTGATGTACTGCCTGCAGCGTCACCGATTACAGCATGTGACTTCGGTAAATCATCCAATGCACAACACACGAAAATGTCACTAGAAGTGCACCATGCAGCAAAAAAGGGAATAAAAAAATTATAAAGGAGCTAGGGCTTGTGTCGTGGACATGATGCGGTCCCTTGGTCCCGGTATGGGAGAAGGTAGGGAAAGAATCTTGCTTGCAGACACTAGTGGAGGCAAAGGGAAAGAGTGTCTATGTTGAAAGTGAAGCTCACTTCCTGGCAGCTTAGCGACGTAACATTTCAATATCTCTTATCTCCTCTAATAATGAACCAATTTGAAAACTTCTTGCAGTTCAACACTCCTGAGGGTGCTTTAGAACTTTAAGTGTAGAACCAAAATTTTCGATGGGGCTTCGTGAGGGGCCCTTTATCATAAATGCTCTGTTCAATCCGTTGTAGTGCGAGTACTTCAGTTGCATGTGCCTATATTTTTATACACATTTTATATTGTTGCTGTTTGTTGCAGCACGCTGTCATATTATTTTTCTCCTTCGACATTCTTCTTTTCTTTTGCCATTTTACTGTGCTAGAGGCTAAAGCGCACTTCTTTATTAGGTACCTTTCTGTGTGAACTGCATGTGCATATCATGGAGTACACAAATTGTATTTAGGTTGCATCTCTTTTTTTTTTTTTTGTGTGTGTTTGTCATACTTTCCTATGCCTGCCGTCGCCGTCGTCGTCGCCGTCGCCGTGAGGTTCCGTATAGATAAAATCTTCACCGCGCGCCGTATGCCCGAGCGCAAGCGTGCTGCGACGCACGCTATCACGGAGAGCGAACGCACTCAATCCCCCACGCGCAAGCAATGAAGCGGGAAGCCAGCGCCGGAGGGAGCGGGGGGGGGGGGGGGGGGGGCACTTCTACTGTGCCAACAACCGCGCTCGTCGCTCGGCCGCACGGTCTCTTATCTCTCCCGCGCGCAAGCAAGGAAGCAGGAAGCCAGCGCCGGAGGAAGCGGGGGGGGGGGGGGGGGGGGGAGGCGCACTTCTGCCAACAACCGCGCTCGTCGCTCGCCGCACCGTCTCTTATCTCCACACGGCTCTGACCTTTATGAGCCGTGCATTCGCGGCTCAGTTCCTGTTGAAGCGATAGACCGCACGTACCTTCGCCCGCAGCGGCGTATGCTTGCTGCCAGCGTTTTGACAGTCGTCTGCAGTCATTCAGTGTGATCTCTTTTTGTTCCCTCCACTTTCAGGCAAGTCCTAGAAGTATTGCGCCCCTTCTCAATGCAGTTGCTAGTGTGTCTTAAATATTTAATGCTTGTGTCTTGTGAGAATGTACCAACTCTGCACCATTAAAGTTAAAGGCCCCACTGCAAGTGCAGCCAACTGCAGTGGTTGGCCACAAGCATGCACATACTGTGAAAAGGTCTTTTGGGCATTGCTGAAGTATCTCGGGAATGCAAGGTGCATGCTTACTCCTCCGAGTGTCACGTCTTTCACAGTGCTTGGTTTTTCCTTTGCATGATTAGAGTGCCTATTACGAGAGAGATATGCACTATAAAACATTATGTAGAATGTTGATCCATTTAAATAATTTTGCTCAATATAGCATGGGATTCATCTGCCTAAAAACACAACATCCACACTTTTTCATGGATTTTTCACTTTGATAGGACATGTAAGCTCTATTAATGCTTTTGGCAGTAATTCAGGGTGAAAGATCTGTTGTTTCTGCCGTTTGACTGAACATAATTTAGGGTGCCTTTAATGTCCACTCTAACTCGGCTACATTCCAGTTCAGCAAATGGTTCTGTTTAAGTCCACTGCTCAGCGGTCTCAGTATTCACTGTCAATGGCATGACAAGGCGGGTGACTGGGGCTGTTTCTTCCACTATTGCTAAGAATTGTGTAAGTTTAATTGATAAATATGCAAAGGCTTGCTAACACACTAAACAAGCTTAAAAAGAGCTCAGCATGTAATGCAGATGCATTCAGGACGAGTAACAGAAAAATTCAATAATCTGCATTTGTATTGAGCATTCGAAAAAAAAAAAAAATTACTAGATTATACTGAGCTTCTAGTGGCCAGTGGTGACTGACAATGCTCTGGTCTTCACAGCACCATGGCTTTAATGAAAGTGAACTTTGTTTCACCGAAGTACAAAACACATTCTTAAAGAGAAAATATTCATAAATCATTTGCAGCCTAGAGCTCTGTAGCTGTCTACATAGGACATTCCTGTTGGTGATGCATGCAGTAGCTATGAGTTGATGCAATCACATGCTTCCCGTGATGTCGCAGATAAATAATCTTTTCAATGATACACTACGCAAAGAAAAACAGCTATAATCATTTTGTGCTTTCAAATGAACTAAAATTTCACGTTTATGTTAAACCGTTCAAACTTGACATATTTCAGTGAAACATGGGTTATGTGAAGGCCCGCTCACTCCCTGCACAAGGACCCTAAAAAAGCCATCTGCAAATTGTTTACTGTACATCTTAATGTACTACAGCGTTTTCAAAAGGCCGATGGTTTGGCTACATTCCAACCATTCAGCATTCACCTTAGAAGCAACTTACCACCTTGGTTATACTTTCTTTCGGGGAGTGCTTTATAAAAAGCAAGTTTGTTGGCACCTGCCACCACACCATTTCAATGATGCTTATATCTCTCCATCCTTTGCATATCGCCAACAACCCAGAATTCTTTTTCCTTTGACCTCGTTGTCATATTGTGCTTTACTGGTCACCTTGTACAGCAGCAACTAAAAAAATCGAACTATGGTACTTAAAGTCTTGAAACTATGCAGTGGGTAATCAGGGACATCATAGTGGAGAACTGCGGATTAATTTCAACCACTTAGGTTTCTTTAATGTGCGCCTAAATCTAAGTACACAAAAGGTTTTGCATTTTGTCCCCATTGGGATGCGGCTGCTGCTGCCAGGAATTGAACCTGAAACCTTGTGCTCACCAGCTGACAGCCATAACCACTGAGCCATTACAATAACTGGCCACAACAATTTCTCAATTTGTTGCTACATTAGCACATTATCCTTGAGTTGCAAATAGTTTCACGAACAACAACCCAACTATGTTTTGTCTACAAATCACATGCTAAGTTGAAAGAAGACGAGGACTTGACACAGGACTGATCATTTTATTTCACTACAACACATACTATAAATGGATTGCCATGTAGTAACAAGTGCAAATAAATATCTAGGATGACATAAATGAAAAATTAAGTGGTATTAATGGGTCACAAGATGCGACAAAAATTTAAAATTGAGATGCAAAGGAACAGAAGTAATGACACGCGCATCAGAGATAATCAGGGTTGCGTGAATAGCAGCAATGCAAATAGACTTGTATTATATAGGCCTGTATTTAAGCAGGCATATTCAGCATAAGTAATGCGTGTATCAAGACTGCGTAGCCTGCTGCAACAGTACGCAGAATGATGAAAAAGCCCACTAGTGGTGTTGAACCTGCCAACAATAGTGTGCTCCGAGACCACAGAAACGAGATGTTCTAAAGAGCTTCATTTTCTCTAACTGGGCTAGCGCCAACAGTGGTCGAACAAGGGCATGCCTGCTTACTCCCGAATTTTTTATCAAGCTTACGAATTTGGTCTTGTTCAATTTTACCATCGTTGCTTCAGGTTTTACAAAAACATATCGCATTTGCAAATGAGTTTTGCTTGTTGGTCTCCAACCATACTCTTGGAAGTTGGTGAACGAGGTTCTTGCTTCGAGCAAGTTTATTCTGACAAGTTCCTGACGCAGGTGAAATCGGCAACAGCAGAGTCACCAAAAAAAGTAACTGCAATGTAAATACAATGTGTTGCTTGTCACACTCTGCTGTTCAAAGTTTGCTGCTGCTTGTGGGTTGTGCATCTAAGGGCAAGTCACTATAATACCGTGCGCATGTATCCCACAAAACGTGTGCTCAGGGTTAACACTTTAAAAAATGCACGCAGTTTCTCTCCCCCCCCCCTCCTTTTTTTAGCTTGTCTGTCGGATTTGATATGAATTTTTAAGATCACAGGTTGGCAGTGATGCAAGGGATTTTACAGGATGGAGCCAACATTTCGACATGGGGAGTTGTCCCTTCGTTGAAATGTTAGCTCCAGTGCGAGGTGCCTTTGTTCGACCAATACTTATAACTTCATCTCCATCTTCCTGTGAACCTCTGTCTTGTTTGGAACACTCTAGCCACAAGGAACTGCATCATTTATGGAACAGTCGGTACCCAATCATTTCTGCAGGAAATGAGAAAATACATCTAGTATTATATAACACTATGAAAGGGTTCATGGCATTACCTAGACCATGCCTTGGTCAAACTTGCACAATCATCCTGCGATACCTCACCACTACCCAAATAAAGTATGGCTGGAGCCATTCTGCTTAAACATTTTCATGCTATATGCATCTTTCCACGTGCATAAATATTGCATAAAAAAAAATTAAATGTTAAAATTTTTCTTCTTTACCCCTGATACTTATGTGCCACTCAAAGCAGCACCACCACTCAGTAGTATTCGATTCTGTGTAGGAAATAAACATTCACGCAACCCTAGGAAACTATATGCATGTCCCCATAGCTGAATATTTATTTTTCAAAACCGTTAAATTTGCCCAATGGTTTACAGCATTCTGTGCTCTTGCAACAAATCATCTACACAACAAACATCTGTAAAAGAGAAAGGAACCAACAAGATAAAAGTAGTAATGGCACAAAGCTTTAACAGCCAGTTAATGAAAGTAACAGTGTGAGACGGTTAGCTGCTCCACACAAATGTCACACAATCTTGTCTGACAAAATGCAATACTGTACAAACAAGAAGATTAGGTATTCCACTATTGAAATTGGATTGCACATCAAAGAGACATTTCTTCAATCGCACCAACTGTTTGAATGAACATGGCGAATGCCCCTGCTGTCACAAGGTTTAATGCCAGTATATCGTCTCACAAAGTACACTTACCATAAATATTTATACAATAACCAAGTAATTTTTTTTTCACAGGTTTCAAATTTCAAGAGGCATAAACATTACATAAACCTTCTTGCGTGTGTGCTGATGCAGTTTAATAAGCAATGCACATAACAAAAGCGTTCACGTACACTGGTAGCACAAAACATGAATGTGACCATATTGGCTCATTTCTTCAACCGGTTTTATGGTTTGTGTGACCTCTAGACAAGGCAGCCCAAGACTACGACTATCCAACAAGCATGACGATCAAGACATCATCAACACAATATCCTAATAGTTGGGCAGCCTCAAGTTTCAGCACATGCTTGTGCCAAAGAACACATTTTGTAAGTATTAAGGGGATATAGGGATATTTTTAGTACAAACTAGAATAGGGCACAAGCACAGTTCTAGAATCTTGGACCAACAAAAAGAATAGACCCACTTGTTTAAATTTCAAGCCTGCACTGTTTAATACAAGAAACAAGTTTGGTTCATACATCTAACGTATCTTCTTTGTTACAATTGCTGCCCACTGCTGAACACTGAAGGGCATTAGGAATAGGCAAGCAAGGGCAACTAACTAAAGATTGCAATTATTAATGAAAACTAGATTCATGAGAAGAGAAAATGTACAGGAATGTGAAAAAAAGAAAATAGTGCAGCTACTCAAGAACTTCATTTAGTACTTATCTAACACTCCTACAATGATAAATATTTTATATTGCAACATACGTGCTAGACCAAACATAGCAACATGATAGTGAACTACAGCACCGTGCAACATTAAGAACAATCAACACTGACCTACAAAGTCATAGCAGTACAGTGCTAAATATTGTGCATTTTTCAAAAACAACGAGCCTTATTAAATATACTTCTTGATAATTTTTGTTCTTCAATGCTCGTCAATGTCGGTACACAATGCCCTTTACCTTTGTTGTTTTTTCTGCCCCCCACCCCACCCCTGCCCTTAAAGGAGTACTGACACACATTTTAAACATAGAGCTCTACGACATGCTTCTCGCACGTAAAAAAAGATGACACTTAAGCAAGTATGAATGTTTCCAGACCTGGTTTCATTAACGTTATCATGACAGTCATGACATAGAGAAATATTTGCTGATGTGTATCACTAAGTCAAGGTATGATGAAACTGCTCACAAAAGTGAGCAAAAATAAGCTGTAAGCGAAAATGGTTCATGGATACAAGGACTACAGCAGTAAATTATTTAAGGTGCTCTGACTCCAGTATTAATTTGATTAGCATTCTTTGGGAACTTTACCCACTTTGTGGTATGTATCTAACCTCTTTCACCCAGTCATCCCAGGTTGTCTACTAGCTTGGGCCGTCTTGCCAAGCAGACACCATGGGGCATTGGGTATGTGCTCGAACGGACAACTTGGGGTACTGTGTACGTGATATTGGTATGTGCCCATTCTTGGCCAATTCTCCAGAATTAATGTGTCAAGGTGACACAAAGGGTATGTGGCCTTAAATATATTAAAGCGATAGTGCCCCATCTACAATATACACCTCCGCGTCGAGCATGAGTACTTGGTGGAGAGCCATTGTAATGAAATTTCAGCCAGAATATTAGGGATACTACGGAGTTTCAACTGGGGTGATGTGATTACAAGATATACTGTGTCGTGATATCATTTGGCATTGTGGTTGGCAGCGAGATTGCTACTTTGCATGTCTGTGGTGACAACATGGCATGCCGCTATATTGCTTTAATGCAAATTGCATTAACTCAACATTTATCGTGTCTGTTGGAATTTTTTTTTGTAGGGTTTTAAAGGGTTTTGACCTTCATTTAATGCAAAGAAATGACGAGTAGAATAAGTCATGTCAGCAATCCTTTAAGATGAAGAAAGTGGGAAAATAATATTCAGAATGCTATTTAGCTACTTGGTCCTGAACGCTGAATTCCGGAACATTAATTAACAATACAAATATTTTCCACATAGAATTTCAGAATGTACAAAAACGAAAAGCACTATTTATACTATCCATAGAAATATGTTCACACACATACTATGTCAAGAGCACACTAATGTTTCCCAAACTTCTACAGTTAAGAAAAAGCACCAAAAACTGTCATTGCTAAAAGTATGTATAAGTACCAGAAGTATGTTTACATGGAAGCCTCAAGCCACATGCCCCAACATTTCCCTAGGTAACTGCCCTCCTTGAAGTGGCCACAGACAAATGCTGAAAAACTACCCAAGTGAATAGAGTTCCAGACAGCACTTGTAATTAAGTGGTAAGAAAATGCCCCACTTGTTCCCAAACCATGGAAGGACTAATGTTGTCAGGTTCCAAATTCTTTTGGTCAGTATATTTCACAGTTCACATGATTGACATTAAATGGATGACTGTTTCCAAGCACGATCTCACTCAAGGAGCTCACCACACACAAAAGAACTACACTGCCCTAAATCAGCCATATACTGCAAAGCTATGCAAGTTACCATCTGCACATGCAATACAGGTACTAAAGGCTCATGTGTACTTCACCTCACATATAGCATAGCTGTCACAGTAGGATGACTGCTGCTAGGTGAAACAGCAGACAAAAGAATAGGTGCAACTTTTTCTACTGCTGGACATGCACCATTTAGTACTTCTTAAAACTCCTCAGAAACTAATATGCACATACCTTTCTGCATGTGCAATGGGTGTATGTACATCCACCCACACAAAATATGCAACAAGGAAGCATGGCACACTCACCGGTAGCTTCCCAGTTGCAGAAATCTTGTATAAAATGTAACAGTCTGAAGAATATTTGGTACCAATGAAAAGTCATGACCAAAAAAAAAAAAAAAAGACGATAGGCAAAAGTTGAATATTTGTGTGGTGACCTCTTGTCAAGTAAACTAACACTTTGTTCATGCATTTCAACTTCGAAAATAGTGTTTGTATATTATATATATATACACATATAGCTCTCAAAAAATGAAATGCTCCAAAATATCTGTGCTGAATGGCTGGCAAGAGTAGCACACATAATTGACCCCAACACAGTTAACTTCTCGAAGGCATTGATGTGTAAAATATCACATCAAGAGTCAAGCTTAACAAAGTAAATATACAGAATATTATCAGCAAGCTCTGGATGGCAGGGGTCTCACTTCCGTAAATGCGCTGCGGGTGTCTGCTTGGCAGATTACGTTGGCTGAGATCTTTCCAACTGCAACCTGCAAGAGGAAGGCATGACAACACTGTTACTACTCATCTGCACTCTATCTAAACTCTTCCCGACAGCATTATAATTTTTAGCAGAGTGCAGCAACGGAGATTTTTGCTACCAGGGTGGCAGCATCAAAATGTATGGTTAAAAAAAAAAGGAAAGGGAGAGAGAGAGAAACCATTCTCATTGAGATTCTCCACAAATATGACAGAAAACTAGCCGTGTTGTAGAACTGTATGGATCCTGTATCAAAACCGAGTTTATTTCAAAGATGTGAAAACTCCATCTGCGAGCTCACATGTAATGTACAGTGAAATATGAAAGTCAAGTTCAGGCAAAAATACTTTTTTCTTTCTATACGCAATACAAGCGGACTCCAGCACAAAGTTGTTGAATACGAGTGCTATTCACTCCAAGAAACAAAAATGAACTCATGGGTTTGTGAGTGGGATATGACTAGGCTACTCATTAACAAAGTTTTTATTGAGAACTAAACACATCTGTTTCTATGCTTACTTCTCCACCTTGCACTCTCGCTTAGCTAATGTCAATGCTCATCATCGTACAAGTGGAGTTTTTCTGGAGTGCTCCTGTCATTGCTATCATCTGTCATTACTGGTAGTGTTTATACAGAATTAGATGAAAAGAGTTTTCACATAAAATATATTACAAAAAATTTCAGATATTATTTAACTGCTGCAGATATGATACTTTAAATAACATTTACGTTGTATTACAAAAGATAGACAAGGTCTTTGAATATCAGCTGTTGGTCGCTTTAAGCAAACCTGTACGGTTATTCAGTTATTAAAAAATTGGCACAGGCAAAGATCTGTGCTTTGCAAACTGTCTCCACAGAAAAAAAAAAAAAATATATATATATATATATATTCTGGGGTTTTATGCGCCAAAACCACAATCTGATTATGAGGCATGCCGTAGTGGGAGACTCTGGATTAATTTCGACCACCTGGGGTTCTTTAATGTGCACCCAATGCACAATACACAGACATTTTTGCATTTCGCTCCTATCGAAATGTGGCCGCAGCGGCCAGGATTTGAATACGCGACCTCGTGCTTAGCAGTGCAACGCCAAAGCCACTAAGCAATCACGGCGGGTTTGTCTCCATAGACTGATTTGATATTTTATAAACAGGACTCCTAGACACAAGCCTTCCTCAATAATATTGCCTCCTAAACTTTGCAGGTGATAAGCAAAAGAGCTATGCAAAAGCATGCCTGAAGCATAGGACCCCACCTGGCCTTACTTTTGTTGTACTAATGAATGGCCTTGTACAAAGGATCTGCAGACATAAGTGTGCTTCTTACATTTGAACACATAAAAAAAAGTCTCCGATTAAGCATAGTGCAAAGCTCGTGCATCTTTCTCAGTGCTGTTGAAAGCTAGAAACATGGCACTGATCATCATCATCATCATCATCAGCCTATATTTATGTCCACTGCAGGACGAAGGCCTCTCCCTGTGATCTCCAATTTACCCCAGTCTTGCGCTAGCTGATTCCAATTTGCGCTTGCAAATTTTTAACTTCATCACCCCACCTAGTTTCCTGCAGTCCCCAACTGCGCTTCCCTTCTCTTGGTATCCATTCTGTAAGTCAAATGGTCCACCGGTTATCCATCCTACGCATTACATGGCCTGCTCAGCTCCATTTTTTCCACAGTTGTCCACAAATGCAGGGAACTCTGCTGCCACAACACGAACCAAATGGTTCATGTACTGCCAAGCTAAATTTTGCCAGATTAGTGTAGCTCCCTTTGTGCTACACTAACAAATTATTTAACAATGGTGCATTGGATAACAAATAATTTAGCGGCAGTTAGCTTTCCTATTTGAAACAGCATCTTCGAGGGAAACAGTTCGGAACTCTAAAAAAAGGCAATATTTTCAAATAAGCAAGTGGTCAAGTAATGCAGAAAAGATAATACAAGCTCCACCAACAAATATGCTCATCGAAGCCATACAGTGGGGCAGTGTTTCCTGTACTTGGGCCAAGAAAATGTTTTGGCTTTCTGACTGTGCTTCCAAGAGCATAATGTGATGTGAGTAAATAACACTTTTAGAAAAGAAGACATCACCATTATGATTCTTTTCATTTCAAAAGGCTCCAAAGAAAATAATACATAAAACTGACGTTTAACTGTGTCTCGATTTAGTCAAAGTAACATGATCAGCAAAATCTGTTCTGAGATGCTGAAAACAAACGAAAGCAAGGACGCCATTATTTGTAAGTGGAAAAAGTAAACAAGCAAACGTGAGATGTTAAAACAGCCTCTGCAAGATTGCTGTTTAGGGTATATATGATCTGAAAAAGCAAACTTTTCTTCCATCCACCACTAATTCACTTTGAGAAAGAAGGAAAAGCTGCACTCTTAGAGCACTAGTGAGTTTTTATTCTAGAAGAAAATAGATAAGCTACGCCATGTCATCTGAGAGCTGCATGAACATTGAAATGCATATTTCTCATTTCATATATTTAGTTATATTTTTGCTTTCAGCAGGCACATTTTTACATGTTTAATAATGCGTGCTCTCTCAAAGGCACATGCAGTTCAATTACCAGCTCATGTATATTCATATTAGTTTTTGTCCCGAGAGTATTTTTTATTGTATAAATGACCATTGCTTATTACAGATGACTGCCACCATTAACTAATTGATACTGGTCACTCAGCACCATACTAAACCATTTTTGTATTGCTGTTACATAAGGCCCACATTTTAGTGAAACAGGATAAGGAAGGAGACAGCAAGCAATGTTTCTTATCCCATTTGACCAATGCCTGTGCTTCGTTAAGAAATTTGACTATTCAGCTTCTCATACAGGTCCAGGTAGTGTGTGACATAAATTTCACATGTGCGGATGCAAGTATTAGTAGTTTGTTGTAAACAGAAGGACCAAAGATGGTAGGAAATCAAGGGCTGCGGGCATCATAACTGTCGCACTTCTCAGTGGACACCTGAACTGTCCTGTGGAGAGGAAAGTTACAACAAAAAGATACAGAGAAAATAGGAAAAAAGATGTGAAAAGTGGAAATATGTATTAAAAACAAATGTATGTGCAGCAGCAATTCACAGCACAGCGTTGTGCGCTGTGTCACCCAGCTACGCAGTGTTGTAGCAAAATGATCATAAGCTCCCTCAAAGATGTGCAACATGTGCCAAAAAATCTGCTATAGAAGCACCGTGAAATGACTTGTGAAAATGAAACATACTGTACACATGTTTAGGTTTCTGTTTATTTTGCCTACACTATGCATCTCATTGCCTTTATTAGTCACAATCCCGATGCTAAACTGTAGCTAAGTGCAGCATGCAAATAGTTTCACACTACACTGACATGATTTCTACAGCACTAAAACTCTACAGTTATGCTCTAGTCATTATTGATAAAAATAATAAAAAATTGCACTTCGACTGCAGTGATAGACAGTGGCTGCAATGAATAACCACACCAGTCACATTTTAAACATGTTCAGTCATGTAATGATGACAGCTAAGCAAAACATAAAATTTTGCAACTCTGAAATTTTCACTTGTAGGTGTTTATGATTTTACAGACGTAGTGCCCAGGACACAGCTTCAAAGCAAAGTGTTGCAATATTGAGCTACCAGAGTTGACTTTGCAAATTTGCAGATCTAAATGTGCATATTAGTTCAAGACAGGAAGCAAGGAACATTACAAAATGCAAGAGAGAGACACAAAAAGATCTGGAGCATTACAACAGGCCACGAACCTTTGGCATCGATGTCATTTAAGTGCAGTGAATGTGGTCCTTGAGAACAAAGAGAGAAAGACATTAGTGAAAATTGAGCATGCAAAGAGCCCACAACCTTGTACCATCTACAGCCACTCCACCAACATAACTAAAAGAAAGCAGAAGTACTATCAAATACAAAACTTTGATGAGTTTGAAGGACATGTGCAGAAATTGACAGGGTGTGTTCACATGGGCTCACACAGTCAGCAGACTATACAGGTTACATAGGTCCGAATAAGTCTCATAGACTACAGTATCATTAAATTTTGCCAGGTCCACCCCACTGCACACCCAAATAAAGGTGCATGGGAAACCACAGCACAGTGCTCACTGCACTGCACATCAAACAAAACATTTCATGATACATTAAATGGTTACACTGCAGCAACAGCAATTTAATTAATGAAACCAAGAGTGCTTAACCACACATGAATGCAACCTATTGGAATTAGTCACGGTTAGTAAGCATGTCGCATATCAAGCATATTCTTACAGCATGCTATTCATGACCCATTCCTGCTCTCTGATTCAAAGCAACGATGAAAGATAAAGAATACATGTACATTACTCAGTTCTGCGGATAAACATAACATCCATTACAAGGGCAGAAAATTTGAAGAGTGCACAAAATCATACAATTAACATTTTAGTCACACAACACTGTTAGCATTGCCATGCAGTGGATTTTGCAAATTCATTTCATAGTGCAGCAATAGGCTGCAACATAAGGACAGATCTAACTGCATGCTGATATGAGATAGCTCCACACAACAGCTGCCAAATTAATGTTTGGCCGAGTCCACAGCAACAAAATATTTTGCATGTCCTGCTGAGAAAAGGGTAAACAAAAAGTTACAGTGACGCTTCACTTCGTGAACGCGGGTTACGTGCAAGTGTATGGATGTCGCGAACATGTACAGCGAATCGCAGATCCACACTGATCTCGACGATGTGACACCTCGTGTGCCACAGGGAAAGCGCATATTGCTACACATGCAAAGAAGAGACGCCGTGAACATGCACAGCGAGCACTGTGGCGTCGAAGCACAAACGGAAAGGGTGCTAACGGGGCGATTCTCTTTTCCACCTCCAGGCGCCTTCCTCCTCTGGCGCTCACTTCACTTGCGGCGACAAACATAATCTCACCGATTTGACAGACGGGGGGGCGCATTTACGCTTGCATGTAAAACATAAAACCGCACAAGTTGGAGGATGGCGACAGCACGAAAATGTACACACATACCGCCTTGCAGGCCACAAAAATGTATATTAAAAGGGCCATTTACCACTCCCCCTTCTACAGAAATTATACAGAAAATCAGTTCTGTGGAATCCCGCAAGGTGGAGGAAGTATCACGAAAGAGAAAAATTGTCATCCACCCGAACGTAGCACAAAGCTACAAAGGAAACCCATACGGGTTTCTTTGAAAAGAACGCTTCGCAGTTGAGGAAAAATTCATCCTGGTCTAGGATTTGACAGCACCCTGTCAATTTGTGCAGATATTTTTCTGCCCGTATGGGTTTCCTTTGTAGCTTCATGCTAAGTTCGAGTGGATGACAATTTTTCCCCTTTCACAAATTATACAATTCAAACCACTGATATCGAAAAGCCAGGAAACGTTTCAAGCTCAGCTTTCAATCATTAGTATATGTAGGCACTTTTCAAACTTCATCATTAACATCCTCCACCACGGTATACTAGCTTGATATTCAGGCTGTACTCAATGTAGTCATGCAGTCTTTACATAGTCAGCAGCAATGACAGACTGTTCTGCAACATCAGGCAATTATACATAATGGCAGGCTCTTTTAAACAACTCGTACAATGTGCCATGCTCTATGTTTCATCTAGTTAGTGTCATCTGCAAGTACGCTGTCTCAACTTATGTGGTTTAGCCGAGACAACTGCCGTCTGATGTAGGGGGGACGAATGAGCTATTAATATACCGTGAAAGGTAATATACTGTTGATGCATAGGCACACGCATAAGCTTGGAGACCACGAGAAATCCACGGCAAATTGTATTGTCGCTCTTCTTACTTCACGTTATTGTTCTGCAACATGGACCGCCTTGTGTTATTATAAGCGACCGGGGACATCAATTCACAGCGGATATCGTGAAAGAGCTTCTACGTTTATGTGACTCGCACCCCAGGCACTCGACGCCGTATCATCCGCAAACGAACGGCCTCACTGAGCGCACTAATCGAATGATCATGAATATGCTTCCCATGTATGTTGCATCCGGTCATAAGAATTGGGATGAAGTTGTACCGTTCATTTCTTACGCATACAACACTGCCAAACATGAGACAACCGGTTACAGCCCCTTCTTCCTTCTATATGCTTGCCTGCTCCGGTATACGCTCGGCACTGTCCTCCCTTTTTACCACCACGACAATAATGTGGTCGCCGATATGCTATGCCTCGCAGAAGAGGCTCGGCGATTTGCGCATCTGCGGAGTTTGGCATCGCAAGAAAACTCCAAAGCACGCTACGACGCACGACATCGGCCTGTTACATATCACCCTGGTGATCTTGTTTGGCTTTGGACTCCCACAAGGAAGCGCGGCTTGTGCCAAAAGCTGCTGGCAAACTACGATGGACCGTATGTTGTCATCGACAAGATCAGCGAAGTGAACTACACTCTCGCGCGCCTCACAAACACTGGTCGATGCTCTGCTAGGACACAAGTCGCGCATGTCGCCAGGTTGAAATCATGCACGCCACGACAAGCCAGTTGACTCGCCCAGTGGGCTTTGTCCGCGAGGAGAGGTATGTTGCGTCCAAGCGCGTAAAAGGGATGTCCGGATCAAAAGGAGGAAGGACGAGGAAAACGACGACTGTGCAGCGGCCATTCCAGCTGTTTGTAACCTGCTGTTCCTGCTCTCGCATGCCTAAATAAACCCCTTTTCCCGTGCTTGTAACAGTATGTTTGTGCCATCTGACGATGTGGTGCCTAATTTCAAGACGGTGGCAGTACGCACATCCTTCTATACTTGCAGACCTGCTCATTCAGTCACAGTGAGCTGATGAGTGTGCTGCTTGTTGGAACTTGTGACAGCCACAACCAGCTGTGATGATGATGATGAAGCTTGGTGCTACTTTTCAAGATCTAGAACTCATTGCTTGCACCGCCTGTACTGGTGGAGCCTGCTGCTTCATCATCAGCAAAGATAGGAGGTGTATGTTGTAACAGTTCTTTTCATTTTTCATTCTTTTAGCACATTGTGATTGGCTTGCATAAAGCCGTGCCCCCGCTATCATTGGCCATGCAGCAGGTTGGATTATAAGGAATTAATAGAATTTAAGAAAAATAATCTTTACAAGTTACAGGCCCCTGGCAGTGGCCATCACAAATTCTTATGAGCAGTGTGCACACTTGCTCAAAGTGACCACAGGTTAGCGAGTAAGGAGGCAAGTAAACACACACTGCCGTGCCATCAGGCAGCATGCACCTGCATGTGCTCCTGTGGTGTCCAAACTTACGTGCATGCCTTTATGATTACTGTACAGGTGTTAAAGGAACTAGTTCATTATGCACAACGGAGAAAAGTAGCATGCATGAAACATGACATTACATCTCTCGTGTTCATCATTGTGCTTCATGTGCTGCTTCCTTCAAACTGTACCTCCAGTTTCGACTACAGTTCATATGATTTGATTTAGATACACAGAAATATAAACGCCACTTTGTATAATATTGCTTATGTGTTTTGTTATCCATTTGCTTTTCACCTTGCTATCACTATCATCGCATTGCCTCTTCTTGCATGTAACATGGTCACAATATCAGATTAATGTTACCTCACGAATCTTGTAGCTATACTAACTAAAGATGAACGTGTCATCATTAGTTCAATGCAATCCATGTAGCATATTCTTAAATTGCCATAAGGTCTTCTTCTTGATCTAATAGACTACAATAGAAAATGATACCCCATAAATAAAGGGCTGATTGTTAGCTTAACCACATTATTTGATGAGACAATCACTGACTATGCCGTTGTCATAACTATCAAAATGTGGTTTTCTTTTCTAAAGGGTCTATGCTTCCTCATTTTATTGCTGTAACTTGCCTATGTGCAAGCATGCTGTCATGACATTATGACACCATTATTAGTATTATGAATAGTGGGATTTGGAGATGCAGTTCCTGTTAAATGCAAGGTAGAGCATCAAGAAAAAAGTGACCAAACTGAAATTTACTTATTAAC
The DNA here is from genome assembly GCF_013339745.2 of Dermacentor silvarum. NCBI lineage: Eukaryota > Metazoa > Arthropoda > Arachnida > Ixodida > Ixodidae > Dermacentor > Dermacentor silvarum. Next base: position 76,774,002 of record NC_051154.1, on the reverse strand, counting down.
AATTAATAACTATTGGGCATGACTTTATGTAATAAAACTGGAGGAGATCATTGTTCAAGGACTCACATAATAAAATTTTTATAAGGTTCAAGAGCTCGCCCTCACAGTTACAGATTATCTAGCCAAAGGTGGGCAACCACAGAACCCTTCCGAAGGCTGATCCACCAGCCAAAACGTTAGCAAAGACATATTGCCAAAAATTTGTCATCTCAATTTTGTCGACATACAAGAGAAGCATATTTATGACCTTTTGTTCGTTTGCCCCGACTGCTGGTGAGCTGCAAAAGCAGCTAACCAGTCTGCTTTCGTCACACCTTCGACAGGGCATACAGAACTCCTGTTAGCAAAATGAAGTGTACTGATCCCAACAACTGGCTAGATAGGTGGCGAGTTCTTCGTCACCAGAGGCACCTATGGCCCAGGTTGACCTCTCTTGATTAAGGGGCATACATCAGGGCACAAACTCTGCGGAAATTGATTGTGATGAGGACTGATCCCAAATTTTAATCATAACCAGAAGCACACAGCATTTAAAAAAAAATTTCAGAAAAAGTTAACAAAAGTCACTTTAAGTTAATTAGTATCTTTTAGTTCAATTAGCTGCACTTCCATTATTTCCTAACAATGCGAAAACTAAAGTCGAGAGTAAAGGATATGTAACAGTCGTAAACATGCAAACTCAGCCATGAAGTTACGTAGCCCTCTTACCTCCGTTCCTCACGCTTTGTGCGCAGCTGTTCCTGGGTGGTGGAAAGCTGCTGACGTAGCGCTTGTGCTTGCTGCACATCTCCTCGGCGTTCACTTTCCTCTAAAGCCCGACCCAGCTCACGGCTTTCATCTCTCAGGCGCTGAATGCACACATATGCCTCATCTTCCTCCTGTTGGTACAAGTTGCCTCGTCAGTTGAAAGCTTAATGTGAAAATAAACACTCTGAAAAGGTACATCGACGGTACTCAAGGTATTTCAAAGCACTTTTGTAACAACTTCCCCACACTTGACTTAGCTCACTATAGTCTTTTTCTACATGGGTTTGCTGCCTTTGACGTGTTCATTCTACTTTGCCCTGCCATTAACCCATACCTTTCACACCTTTTCAGTTTAAGTTCAAAGCTTTGCTGAATGCATGACTTGCACTCACTATAAAAGCTTTATGCTAATAATTGTATTTTTTTACCAAAGTCAACATTTTCCCGTCTGAGGGTTGTAAATTTTCAAGGTGGTGGTTTGGGCAGTTGTTATTCCATTAATTTTTCTTGAATTAGCAACTGATTCTGAGTTGCGCAAATTCAAGAAAACTTTTTTGTAGTCAATTTTGTTTCCTGAACATAGCAAACTTGGTATTGCAAATATAACTGCACTACAAGCTCAATAGGCTCCTTTCTGAAGAGAAGAGTTTGAGTGCAGAGATATTCAGAACAGTCCCTCACACCCTTGAGTTGTCACCAGCTATTGTATTCTCTATTTCACACTTAGCAGGCAATGTTGTGAAGGTTTGAGCATTTTTTGTTCACTGCCTTCATTTGTGACCAAAAAATAGGGCATCACATATGAAAGCAAGAAATGGGAATGCTCAATATAATTTGGCATAACATTGTTTATATGTACTATAACTGCAATTTATCATTACATAGAAGATGTCACAGATCTGAATCTATTGATATCTGAACTTCCATGGAGTGTCGCCTGCATTTGTAACCAAAACATAATCCATCACATATTGGAAGTAAAAAGGCTACAGATATCATATGATTTTGTAATATTAGCTCCACACGTTATAGCTGTGGTAATTGAATAAGTCGATTGTTAGAAGGTGCTGCAGATCAAACAGCAGTTGTTTATGGAACACACAGAGTGATAATATGACTGAACTACTTCCGCAAATTCTACAGTGTTGCTAGCTAAGTATGAAAATAAGTATAGAGCGACGTGATACAGCTTAGGAGGAAGGTAGCAGATCCCAAGTTCTCATGATAATTAAATAAAGAAAATCTTAAAGCACAGATTTCAAACAATGCTACAGATGAGAGGAAACAACAGTATTCACCTTTGTTGCATGAGTCTCAAGATGCACCAGTAAAGATGCCAGTTCAAGCTCTTCACTGTACTCATTCTTTAATGGAATGCTGCGGTAACCTGTAGAAACAGATGATTCAGACAGCAGAACTGACTAGCTATTTCAAAGTTTATTTTTCATTGTTCAAAATGGTCATTACGATTGTTTTGTCACCACTTCATTAAAAAAAAAAAAAGTGAACGACAGAAAAGTACAATTTTCTATAAAAACAACTGCATGGAACTCCTCATGGAATTATGAATTTGTAGTGCGGTTAAAGGGTATCAGATTTATTTATTTATTTATTTTTGTCATGACCATTTGCCCACTTGCTATATCCAAGTTACATTGGTACTTCACAATAACAATCTTCATAAAAATTTTGGAAGCCATGAACTAGAGCACTGCACAGGCCCGGCCTGCGGGTCGGGTAAAGCAATTTTTGGCAGGCCCAGGCCGCGCTCGGGCCTGAAGCCTTTGGGCCTGGGCCGGGCTCAGGCTTGAAGCCATGGGCCTGGGCCAGGTGAGCCTATAGGTCGGACCTTCAAACACACGCGTGCGCTCTGCCTAGATCCGAGATAATCTGTGCAAAGCTAAAGTGACAATTTGGGAAAACTGACTGTTAATTACCTTAGTAAACAAAATAAACAAGAGTTCTAATTCCTTTTTGTTTTATTTCTTTGTGCAAAAAGTTTGCTAATTATTTTTGTTGCTTTGTTGCTAAAAAAATAAGCTTTGTTCTCGTGAAAGAAAAAAATTATACTACAAAACACTCTTGATACGGTCTGGATGTTGCCACTTTTTGGTGATTGCAATATTTCATTGCTCTCGATACGATTATTTTATTCCAGTTGTGTCATTTTTAAGGTTTTTCTTGCTGCAAGAAGTATTTAGAAGAGCCATTTTATCGTGGCAGCAATTAGGACACCGAAGGGGCGCTCACGCCGCCACCAACATGCTGTCACGGTATCGACGCACATGCATAGCCCGTGAATGAAGAACCGCGTTTAGATGCAATAGCATCGAAGCCAAGTCACCCTCACCCAGAGTATGAGACCAGGCTAGCTAGTGCTCCATCATGTTCCACACTTTGCAACAAAATGAATCACCCTCGTGCTCCACCCAATCAGCGCCGTCATTGCAAGGGCAGTGTTCTGGCTTCTACAGCTGCCATGTCGCCTCCGCGTATTGTTAAAGTAGCGTGCAAGAAGCTAGCATGCAATGCTAAACCTCGTTATCGCTGTCAATGCTTCACCTTCAGGCAAAACTGTCACATATTTCACTAGTGCATATAGTTCTTGGGATTTACAACATAAAGTATACACAAGAGTTCTGTACACTTGGGTACAATAAAATGCCTTGCCAGATATTTTTAACTGAGGTTTTGCTTCTGTCGGCCTTTCCAGGTTAGCTGTACACGTGTTTTGTAGGAAAGAGCTGTTTGCAATGTTTTATGGTCACTGCATGTAGTTTTAATGTGAAGTCTTAAAATTCATCCCCGTGCCATGACAGTTTTAGGGCATGTATATAAGTTCCTCCAGCAGGCCCAGACCAGGCCCATTCATATATTCATGGGTCTGGGCCGAATTTTTTGGCCTGTGCAGTGCTCTACCATGAACTTTGTAAACTAATTAATGTCAAGAACAGATGGCCAGCCAACACTGATAACCTTTGGGAAATTAGTTGTACATTAGATATCTTCAATAAAATGCAGCACACCACAGGCTGCGCCCTGCTTACTTAATACGCTTTTACACTAAATAGCCCCAACTCGTTTACAGCATGCATCAATAAAGCCACTGGCTTGGTGAGGTTGATATTTGTATCCGAAAATAGTGCATCAGAAGGGTGAGAGATCTGACCAGCGTAAAAAGTACAGAACTCAAATACGATAGCAATGCACACTCAAAAAAATGACCATTCTGAAAACTAAAGTTCATCGTAGTTGAGTAGCCGAAAATAAATAAATAAATAAATAAACAAATAAAAAAAATTCATGAAACAGAAGTAAGCATAAGCACAAGAAACTATTAAACTAGTAAGTACGTTCCATCCCCTCAGTCACCTAGACACCGCTTAAGTCAGCAAATTACAGTTCACGTCAATTCAAACTTCATGACCAAATATTTATCTTAATTATCTGAAATAATGTCACACAGCAGAATTATGGGTAGATGTGCAGATATGCACACATGGTCATGTTCAAACGGATGTACCACCAGAACAGGTATACAAACAAATACACACGCAATCGGGTTGCTTTTGCAGCAACTGTAACAGTGACACTTCATAGTGGCATCTATAAAGATACACAACAGCCTGAATATTAAATGTGGGCATGTTTAGACTATTTGTACCTCATGAAAGTGCTCTCTTATAAACTGTGTTTTGCTTCATCCATCAGCGTATGAGAAGCTAAGGAGTTTGAGTAAACCAAAATTCTTTGCTGGCTTTTTTTTTTTTAATTAAGTGGCTTTAAAGTATATAGAAAATACAGCAGGCACACTGAAATCATGAAATGTGTCTCAATTAACTCATATTTTATTTAGTTATCAGAGTTTGTACTACTCTCAGCTTACTGTACTTGATATATCTATTCTCATTTTCTTTTTGTTATGCAACATGACAAAATGTGTGTCACTAAATTTGAATGGCTTGCAGCTCACTGCATGCTCACATATTTACAATGCTACTTTGCTCTGCTCTTCACATTTTAAACTGATACCTCCACATACACCGACTTCGCCATTACTCTTACCCTAGGGGAGGTATTCTTTAAGTGTCTACCTAGTGGACATGTCCATTTCGTCTGCTGTTGAAGTTCTGATTGGCTGGGCTGGGGTGTGCATCAGGAGAAGCCAGGTGCCCCCAGCCAATCAGCAGCAGACGAAATGGACATGTCCACTAAGTGGACACTTACAGAATACCCCCCCCCCCCCCCCCTGCTCAATGCAACAGGAGGCCAGGGCCTGCTGCAGGATATAGGTGGGAATAAACTAAGAAGCTAAATGCCAGTGTAGTCAATGGCAATGAAGGAATTTAACACTGCAGTTCTCATGTGGTCTGCATAACTATTTGCTGCTGTAGGTTTAACAAAGTGCATGGTTACTTATGGGATGTGTTCATACAATGCCCAGAAGCAAATTATATAGCAAATATAATTACGACAATTTGGCCTATCCACTCCGTGTGTTTTGTGGTGAAACACGCGTAGATAACCTGCTTCAAAAAACCTTTAAACTAAATTTAAGAAAAAAACTTCTCACCAAAAGAAATCAAGCTGCGCAACACATAGTGTAAAACAACATGCACAAACAATTTTTGGATTTTGCTATTGCAGCATGTGCTGCCTATGTCCAACCCTCGAGCTCAATAAATGTTGAGAATTCTGGCTGGAAACTACGTATGCTGTGGTACAAAGCTGAACACAGACCTAATTATGCAAGTTTATGCGGTATAAAGCGACCATTGTATGCCAATGCGACACTGACTAGCCGATAACCAACAAAGCTCAAGCAATAAAACAGCACAAAATACTTCAATTGTAATATGGGACTTTAGTGCATACACTTACCTGTTCTTAGGCAGCATAGAGGGTAAGTGACCTGACCAAGAAAATTGGGGTCCCCAAACATGTCCTCGTCTTGCACTACAAAGCGTAGAAGTGCCACGCTGGGATTGCAGATGTCAAACATGAACACCTCATTCCATACAGGATTTAAACCGTTATCCGCTGAGAAAAAAAAAATAAAGAAAAGTTTAAGAAAAGGAAGAGAGAAGGAATAGATTTAGTAGTGCCAGAGAAGCAAAGCAACCTAGGACCCCCACTATACAGTTAAAGACATCAAGAGTGTTTGAACATAATAATTAAACACACAATTTTAGAAAACGGAAGGCCCATCAATCAAATTCAATGACTTTCAGTCAATCATCATTCATGAGTGCAACACCGTTTTCAAAATACTACATTTTTCACAATAATGTGGCAGTGAAGAGGAAGCCACAGCAATTAGAAGCATTCAACATGAAGACATAACACATCCTCGTACTATATGTCCATTCATGTCAGTGTATCATCTGCTCAGTAGCAAGCAGCCTCATGCACAGTCATGAGTACCGCCTTAACATTTCTGAGGGTCAGACTATTGCAAAACACAGTATAGTGTAGGTGTTTTTTTTTGTTTTTTTGTTTTTCCTCATCATGCCCTGTGGCAAATCCTTCAAATAAGAATAAAATAAAATAAGAGAGACAGAGAGTGGGGAGGGAACAGGTGTCATGGTACTTCAAGAATCAGCAACAAGTGTCAAGGTTAACATGGACGGCATTTTCTGTGCAGCTGAGGCAGGAACAGGATGACACTGCAGTATGTTGCGACAGGTAAAAGAAAATGAATATAAGGCATATAGCAACGTTATCTTGTAGTATAGTTTCTACACACACTGTTCATCAAAATATGCTCTTAAAACTTCTTAATGAAACATATGAAATGCAAACTATTATGTGAGAGGACTTGGCTTTAGGATAAAAAGAATTCTGGTAAAAGTCAGGCAATACAAGGGCAAATTATCAATCTCTCAAACTGTCCCTTAGTGAGCTTCTATGAGTAGTAGTTTCATATCACTCTAAAAATAATAAAGCATCCCATATCTTACGCATTGTTCCAGTTTTGTATTTACAGCTGTCATAATCTGCTCCAACAATCTCCACTTCCACAAATGGACTGACAATGCCTCGGCCTGATTTCATGAGGTGACGTGCTGCAATGACCTGGGACACATTCAACACAGAAGAAAAAAAAAATTAGAGCATGCATAAACTTATTGCTTCATTAAACTGAGTGTACTGACTAGTACTGCACTAAATGCATCAAATATATAACTGCCAATTATTAGCAAGTATTTTGTAACTACAGACATGCTATGCTGTTATATTTTATACATGGTAAGCATATTATATTGTTTTTACAATACTAAAATATACCATATTTTTGTTTCTCCTACCGTCACTGTTCTTATCTTGAACTGAGCACATATTCGTTATCAACTTGCACCAACATGACATAATGCCATTTCTGCCTAGCCATTACATCTAGCTATAAGTTAGATGTTATATACTCTATGTTAAGTTATATAGAGTATATAACACTAAGTTATATACTCTATGTAAAATTTGAAATCCATGACTGACAGGTAGAGTTAAATAAAGAGCACATGATCATCAGCCTTACTTGATCCACTGCAGAACAAAGAACAAAAAAGTCCTCCAATTATGCATATTCTGCAATTACAACACTCACCATACAGCTAACAGAATCCCCTACAGAATTACTGAAGAAAGCTTAAACACTTATTCTCAAGAATCAGGCAAAGTTAGCACACCTAAAAGTCATGTACCAGTCACTACACAAGCAATTAAAGATAGACACTTCTTGTTATATCATGAAGTCAAAATCAAGGCTCATGTGCAAAAAACACTCCCGCACTTACTTTTTTTTACTTATTCCATACAGATGAGTTCAAATACTTTCTTTTCTTTAGGCAATAAGAGAATGGAATAGCCTGACTATGCATTACTAGTAGTGCGTCTTTAAGCCGCTTTGCATTATTCGTTGGGAGCGATATGCTTGCCTTGCAATCATGAACCGAGTGTTATTCTTTTGTTGTGAGTTCCTTAGTGTGTTTTATACCATATCTTGCTATTACCAGTGATGCATATAGGTGGTTTCTCTTTTGTTGGTTGAAAATGATTTGCATACCTTGCAGCAGGAAATTCAGTGACTGTTTTGTATTGTCTTCCCCAACTCAGCCTTGTTCTCTTCAGCATGCTACAGCTTTGACCATTGTGTCACTTCAGGTGTTTGCCTGAAATCCTTTTGTTCATGCTGACTTTAATACTCCATTTGTTCTGTTACGCAATGTCGTTGTTGACTTTGCACACAATATTTACTGTTATTTTTTTAACATTAATTTCACCTTTCCTGTTATTATGTCATGATTTACAATATGTATATACTATAGATGAATTTCGTATCATTAGACTTTCTACCATATGACTATTACCCTTCTGGTGTCCATTCTGTGGTTTAAACAATCCACCAGTTTTACACATGATGCACATAATTCACTTTATTTTACAAGTCCATCCCTTCCTTAATTTCAGCTAGGCCATTAACAAATTGTGTTCACTTCTTAATCTATTATTTGAAGGTACACCTACCATTTTCCCTTTTGAGTGCTTACTGCCCTACCCTCAATTTTCTTTCAGGACTTCCAGTTTAGGCCTAACATGCATTAACAAAGGATGACACCTATGCAGAACTCCTTACTTTTGTCATATGAACTCAAACTGTGGCAATTTAATGTCACTTGAACAAAGCTTTTAACCATGATTAAACTTCCCTGCGGTAAAATTAAGCCATCTGTAAGTGCTCTTTCCCCTTTGCTACTTTCATGCTTTGTTCATGCTTAAGTGCTTTTTCAATTTTTTTAATGTTCTCGTTTCAGACATTCTAAAAGCACAAATTCAGTGTGCTGTTATTTCAATGTCACGTGAATGTTACTTTAGGGTGTCTTACAGACACTGCAGCTGCTGCTGTGATAGTTTCATGACATTTCACAGTTGATCGCTCCAAAAGAGTCATGGTTTGTTTTTCGCTTAGCAAATATAGTTTCCTTAACTGCTAAAGAAAAACTGTAATACCTGAAAGCTCCTGGTTCGACATGGAGTACATGCGCAGTGCCTGCAGATATGTAATGAATGACGTCCACAAAATAGGCGCTAGGAAACAAAGTTACCTTGATTGACAGCGTGACTGGGTGAACAGACTTCAGTGTAGTCCTGTCATACGGGTCAAAACCATCATCATGCATGAAATCAGGTCGAAGTACATATCCACACCTTTGAAGGAGAAAAGGAGGAACGGATGAACGAACACTGGTTAGATTCTTCAGGTCTTGTAAGAGAAGAAGATCGGGCCTCTCTCTCTCTCTTTGCAAAGATACTCTTCTTTTTATAGATGGCTAAAATATCCCCAGTGATGGTTCTTTCAGCTACATTTAATTTCAGTTACAGTTCCTCTGGTTTCAGTTAGTTCCAAGAATGTTTTTATTAAGTGGGAATGTTTATTACTGAACACAAAACATGAACATCAACTTTCAACATTAAAGCTCCAGAACAATTTTATTTTATTTTCCTGTCCTTGTTCAATGTTACATTGAATCATTCATGAGGCTTAACATCACAAAACAATGCAGAGGCTATTAGAGGTGAAGTAGAGGAGAGCACTGGCTTATTCTGGCCACCTGGATCCCTTTGAAGTGCACCCATGGTGTGGTGTGCAAGATTTTTTGCATCCTCCAGCCATCTTAATTTGGCCACAGTGGCCAGGAATTGGACCCACAACCTTGCCCGTAGCAGCAGAGCATCACAGCCACTGAACCACAAGGGCAGGCCCAACTTTACACAGAGCCTGTAAAGCACCATCAATTTCTGCTTAAATTTACTCATCCTTTAAAGTGCAAAAACTACTTTACTTTAAAAGTATAACTTGAGAGGGCATACAATATGTGTGTTGGCAATGGATTACTTTCAGCAGGTCAGTGCTTTGTTGCTGCCACTTCCTCCTTATTCAATCCTTTTTTTTTTTTTTTTGATGTACAAAACGTAATGGATATATAAATTCAAAAACTATTTTCCTGAGAAGTTAATTAAATTCTGGGGTTTTATGTGCCAAAACCACAATATGGTTATGAGGCACACGGTAGTGGGGGACTCTGGATTAATTTTTACTACCTGGGCACCCAATGCACGACACATGGGCGCTCTTGCATTTCACCCCCATCGAAATGCGTCCGCAGTAGCTGGGATTTCATCCCGCGCCCTCGAGCTTACCAGCGCAACGCCATAGCCACTACGCCACAGCAACAGGTTTTCCTGAGAAGTCCCTTTCTTGAACTTTCAAATAATACTGTTTAAGATAACATGTTTCTTTAGACTAGTTACTGCAACATTTCAAGTATGTACGAAGTGATCAGACGAAGACACAGTAAGGAATGAGACAGGACAGCACTCTACCTCGTCTCGTTCATTGTTGCGTCTTCGACTGTTCACACTGTACACACTTGGAATGTTTAAGATAGTCTCTTAGCTGATAATAATCACTCAAAGGCTAGTCTTTTTGCTCAATACTTTGACAGAGGACAACATCAGACTTCACTGCATCAAGCAGTACAGCACTTCTTTGTGACTCAGGATAAGAACTAGAGTGAATTGGTTTACATAGTATGTAAACTCATGAATAGATAAGAACAAGAAAAATATCTATATCACACTGTGTGCTTGATGTTCATTTAACTTTTTCATCGTTGTCCGAGTGTGAACAAGCACCCTAAATACAAAGATAGCTCTAAGTGCATGAAATGAATGGGAAATTGGCACATCTGACAGTTTGCAACCTCTGTGGTTTACAAAAATACAATGGACTTGAATAAGCATTAAAAAAGGTGCACAATATTTCAGAATATCATTGCATAATTGAGGGTAACTCACCGCCCATTCTGCAAGAACCGGCCTTGGTTAAGTTGCATTGGTCGGTCTGAAAGGCAGAATTCCAGACTTGAATGACTGCTTTCCTACACATGATGACTAAGTAAATGCAAAAATTTCTTAATTCAGCAAAAGCACTGATTATAGAGGATACACAATTGTAATGAGCCATGCCACTACAAAAATATTAACACCATGTCACTCATATAATGTTCATAAAAATGGCAAAACCAATGAGATTGACAGAAAAGCCAAATGAAGGCAATAGTCAGCGATACCTTGGAAAGTGCTTAATAAAAAAAAAGGGGGGGGGGGAGGGGGGGGAGACCAGTCTACTATGATTATCTCCAAGAACCCCACTGCTAAGGGCCTTCTCACTGTTTATGCTTAAGCTATTCAAAAATTTATATAAATGGTGAAGTACCTGTTACACACTGATAAAAAGTGTCCACTTTTGCTAGCAAATAAATAAATAAATATATAAATAAATAATAGTAATGTGAAAGTTAACAGATGACAACAAAATATTACAGCTGAAGGGCGCAGGTGATAGAAGTAGGCCCAGAGAGCAATTTACTACAGCAGTGTGCATAATACAGCCATTCTATGCAGGGCAGGGCTGGTATAATGTAATGATTCTATTCCAATGCTATTCCTTTTTGCACTCTGTCAGTGGTCTGAGCGGCACTCCGCCCAAGTTATCACTGGGATTGACCGGCCGTGAACGGTGGATGATAAGAAAGGAATAGAATTAAACAAAAGGAATCCTTACATTATATTGGCCCAGAATACTGAGGCTTTTATAAATGTAACTCACCTGGCGTCTGGTAATTGAGAGCCACCATTTGGCAGCCACAGTTCCACAAGTGCACGGGATCGTAGTTTGAGGAGTCAATGCGGCTGCCCTTTGGATATACACGGCTAAACTGCAGCCGGTGGTATGTGGATCATCATTAAGGGCAACTAGCTATGTACGTCAAAGCTGATCAGCTATCAGTGATTACACCTTAGTTTCCTTGCTTATTTATTTACTTAGAGTAGACTTCCGTTAATTCAATTTTCTTGGTTAACTCGATCCTGACCGAAGGTCCCGGCAGGTGCCCATACATTTCTATGGTCCCAAACACTCTGCTATTTCGATCTCCAAATTGGCCTTAGCCAAATAATTCGAACTTGAATGGTCAGCTTCGCCGTTATACAGCCAATTTATGCAGTGAAGCATACCAAGAATAGAAAGGGGTCATGGTCACGGGACATAGTATGCATTCTTTAATTATACTCGCGTGCACGTGCAATCTCCGGTCACAGTACTGAGCACCTAGATGCTAAATAGGCATATTGGCAGCCATTCAGAGCTGTTTCTCACCTTTCTGTGGTGATTTAAGCCCTCATTTCGCCCACCATGCATTCCTCATATATGAAACTGCTAATAGGGCCTAGTACGCGTTCCGTAATTATGCACACATGCACACGCCGTTCACCAAGAAGCAGAGAAAAACCATCTGTTTTTTGGGAAAGCTAGCGAAAAGGAAGGCAGCACAATAAAAAACTCCGAAAGTCGAGGGGACATTTAGGGCCACCAAAAGAGTGCGGGTCTACCTAAAATAAAGCTCTGAAGGCCAGCCAGTAAACTTATTAGGCATCTCGGTGCTCGTACTGTGACTGGAGACGGCGTGAGTGCGTTATGGAACACGTGCTATGTACCATAACAGTGGCGCTTCACTGCATAACATGGCTGTATCGTGGTGAAGCTAACTTCAAAGACAAATTCTTTTTATGTTTTTTGTTTAACTCAACCCGCCAGATAATTCGACCAGTTTTGTTGGTCCCGTCGGGGTCGAATTAACGGAAGTCGACTGTATTTATTAATTAATGATGAAACTACATTCGTGCATAGAGCATTAGGTTAGGGAGAACATGATTTTTCAATGTAAAACATGTGAACAGCACAAGAACAACAGTGCATGATACAACAAAAAAAACTTAATAAATCACAGTATTAACATAGTATTAACACTGCTGACAGCAAGAAAGACAAAAAAAAAAAGGACATTGCAAGGATTATTCTGCTCGCAATTATTTTTCCCGATTGCTTTGTGCAGTCTCTAAATGTTGCAAAAAACATATCACAATCAAAATGACAGCTTCAGCAAGTGTATTCCATTTGTTTATGCAGTGAGAACAAATTTAAGACAGCTTTGAAAAACTGGAATTCACATAACTTCCAGCTTTGTTATGACACAAAGGGTTGTAAGTTATATGTGCTCATCAATATCGTAATCTAATGGCAGTGACACCGATGCTCTCTGGTACGATTTAGTAACAAAATGTGCAGATCACATTTGAATAGATTAGGGCTGATCTAGAAGAGGTCAACATTTGAAGCGTTGATTTCCTTGATTTAACAAAGTGCATTTAAAATTTCTTTTAAGAAGTTGAGCATGTGGTCTACTACTCCAAGTTTCAGATTACAGAAATGTCCAACATATAAAAAAAAAAAATTGGGTAACTTAATACAGCACACAGCACAGCACAACTGTTCAATAGAAAGGATATTTGAGGAAGAAAGAGCAGTGCTGAGGACTCATCCATTTCTCAACTTTCGTTTCTGGAAATGATGACATTTCTGTGAAGTTTCCAATCCCTAATAGAGGAGAAAAAGTGGAATGATTAATCAACCAAACTACTACAATTATCAACAATAACACAGCATTGTAAATGACACACCTGTCTTACTTACTTTCGGGACAGAACTGCACAGATCTGCAATAGATTATGAGATTGGATAATTCCTTAGCAAGCCTCAAGCTTCGCTCCATTTCTCTTCTTTGCTGGATCTACACAACAAGAATAAATATGAGTAACATATATATATATTTTTCTAAATACATAACACCATTCGGCCAAGTGCTTTGGCTGGCTATCCCTACCTTGGAATAGCCAGCCCCAAAGAGGCACACTTTGCAATTTTCTTCACCTAAATAATCGATCAATCTTTATTTTGTGTGCCCAGGAACAAAAGAAAAGAAAAAGAAGATAAAAGGGTAAAACAACTACACCAAAAGTTACAGGGAAAAAAATTGAATGTAGAAGAAAAAAAAGATCAAGATAAACAGCTACATAAGAGCAACAATCAAGCAATAACGCAAAATTACATGCATTATACATTGCACACATACAGAAGCAGAGAGAAACTGTGAGAAGACAGGAGAGCAGTGCAACTAAAAAGAAAGCTCAAGAGAAAGTGCAAAGCTCAGAACAGAAAGAAGACACCACGTTTTGAGAGACATCCAGATGGATAAAATGACAGTTATATAGACTTTGCATTCTGTGGAGATGCAAGTGTGTAGACACTCGCATCTCCACAGGAACGTGGAATGTCTATGTTCCCTGGTAGTATTCTGCGGAACCCGCAGTGAAAGAGAAGCTAGCAGATACATGCATGTAATAATTCCATGAATGATTTTAATAATAATAATAACAATGCAAAACTATACACTAAAGTCATGCAGTACTTAGTGCATGAAAGCAACAGAGGATTTTATGCTTGGTGGCGCTGACCATGTCATTGGCAGACTGAGCAGTCTCTCTAATTTTGAGCACCCAATCTTGCATCTCTTCCCTGGAGGGGGCAGCTATCTCAATGGGCATCAGTTGGGTTGGTGACACTATGCGGAACACCCATTCTCGTCCCCTGCCTGGCCAACTCTGTAGAATATCTGAAAAGTGAAACAAACACCTGTTAAGAGAAGCTGTTTGTCCATCTGAAGGCAAGATAATATTGCAGTGCATGAATTCAGTGCACCACCATCAAAGCCGAATTGCCTTCACAGTCAACAAAAATGACAGAAAAATCAGCAGGGCATGCCACACTTCATAACTGTTAAAACTGCAAAGAAAATTAAGGTGAAAACATTATTGTACCATTTGCAACTACAAAAATATGGTTCACTTATGTTTCACATAAAGTACGAGAGTTATTTCTTTATTGTTTTCCATTGAATACTTACAGATATAATATAAAAATGCTGTAGTATCAGCAGGTAGAATTTTTGAAGTTGAGCTGTGGTAAATTATTAAACTAGAAGACAAAAATGTCCCCTCCCTTGTCACTGTGTTTCTCAGTTCACTGTAAATGACTTTCTGTTGGCAATTTCACTAAAATTAGAAATTTTGGCATTATTTAGGGACACTAAATGTAACGAGATCAGAGGAAAAGGCTTTGGCAGTAAGAGCGAGCCCTATGCGGGCAACATGTTGGCAACAGGCGGGCAACAATTCTTGTTCCCTTGCCAGGCAACTGAACATTATCTTTGTCTTCTGCATATTCATCTTCAACCCCACTCTTACACTTTCTCGGTTAAGGTCCTCAGTCATTTGTTGTAATTCGGCTCCACTGTTGCTGAATAGGACAATGTCATCTGCAAACGAAGGTTGCTCAGATATTCGCCGTTGATCCTCACTCCTAAGCCTTCCTAGTCTAAGAGCTTGAATACTTCTTCAAAGCATGCAATGAATAGCATTGGAGAGCTTGTGTCTCCTTGCCTGACCCCTTTCTTGATAGGTAGCTTTCTACTTTTCTTGTGGAGAACCAAGGTTGCCGTGCAATCCTTGTAGATATTTGCCAATATATTCACGTATGCATCCTGTACCCCTCGGTTACATAATGCCTCTATGACTGCTGCTATCTCAACTGAATCAAATGCTTTTTCATAGTCTATGAAAGCCATATAGAGAGGTTGATTGTACTCCGCAGATTTCTCTATTACCTGGTTGATGACATGGATATGATCCATCGTTGAATATCCCTTCCTGAAGCCAGCCTGTTCTCTTGGTTGGCTGAAGTCAAGTGTTGCCCTGATTCTATTGAAAATTATCTTCATGAATATTTTATACAATACTGAAAGCAAGCTAATGGGTCTATAATTCTTCAATGTCTCCCTTCTTATGGATGAGTATAATGTTGGCGTTCTTCCAGCTTTCTGGTACACTTGGGGCGTGATCTTGTACGCGTTCCAAAATGGAACGGAGGTGGCCCGTTCCATCGAGCCGCACACGATTGGTCAATTTGAACCGTGACGATCAAATTGACCAATCGTGTGCGGCTCGATGGAACGAACCGCCTCCGTTCCATTTTGGAACACGTACAAGATCGCGCCCTTGAAGTCGTTAGGCATTGCGTATAAAGAGCCGCAAGCTTTTCAAGTATATCTCCTCCATCCTTGATTAAATCAACTGTTATTCCATCTTCTCCAGCAGCTTTTCCCCTGGTCATGTCTTTCAAGGCCCTTCTAACTTCATCGCTAGTTATACAAGGGGCCTCTGTATCCTGTTCATCACTACTTCGAATGAAAGTAGCTTGGCTGCTCTGGGTACTGTATACAGGTCAGTATAGAATTATTCCGCTGCTTTTACTATGTCATCGAAATTGCTGATGATATTACCCTGCTTATCTTTCAGTGCATACATTTTTCCTTGTCCTATGCCTAGTTTTCTTCTCACTGATTTCACGCTGCGCCCATATTTTACAGCTTCCACAATCTTTTCTATGTTATAATTTCGGATATCCCTTACTTTCTTCTTGTTTATCAGTTTCGACAGTTCAGTGAATTCTATTTGACCTCTCGAGTTCGACACTTTCATGTTTTTGCTACTTCAATTGCTGCTTTTGAGATAAACCTAGTTACGGTTTCATTCATTGCCTCTATGTTATCTTCATCTTTCTGTTCCAAAGCTGCATATTTGTTTGCGAGCACCAACGTGAATTGGTATACTTTTGCCCTTACTGCGTCTAGGTTGGCCTGTTTCTTCTTGACTAATTTTACTCTTCAAATTGAGAGAAATCCTAGACCTCACTAACCTATGATCATTGTACCTTACTCTACCTAACACTTCTACATCCTGCACTATGCTGGGATCGGCAGAGAGTATGAAATCTATTTCAGTCCTTGTTTCTCCCACAGCAAGTCATTGGTACTTAGTATATGGTCATGTGGAAAAACACATTACTAACACTATCTGTTTAGATAAAAGATTGCACTAGGTGTCAGCGCGATAAAGGGCGCACTGAAACACACGCTACCCAGTTTCCTGATGAAATCGGCTTCTATTATCTCTCGCGTGAGCTGTGATCTGTGTCTCGCTAAATCTTCCGTATCATCAAAGAGGGGCTCACAGCCGACGCAGCCGCAATCCCGGCAATGGATGCTCAAGTGGCCTTGTACAGTGTTATGAACGTTATTGTATAGTGCTCTCTTAGGCGATCATTTAAGCACCTGCCGGTCTGTCCAATATATTTACTGCCACAAGACAGGGGAATCTGATAAACCACGTTTGTTGCGCATGTAACAAAAGGTTTTCTGTGCGCGACAGAGCATCAACTCTGATGTGATTTAGGCGCATTGACATGTTTACAAAGCCTTGCCAGCTTTTCCGGGGCTGAGAAAACTACAGTGATTCCCGCACGCTGCCCAATCTTTTTTAGCCTATGGGAGACATCGTGAACATACGGGAGCAGTACGATCCGGCGCCTTTCCACCGGCTGGCTCCGTGACTGAACTGCTTCATCGCGTTTGGTGCGCTTAAGAAGCTGTTAAGCTATGGCTGAAATTAAGGCCACCTTTCATTTCCCGCGCATGCCCCCTCTTGTATATATACACATGATGTGGCAACGGCAATAAAATATTGTTGGAAGTCAGCGCAGTGTTTGTCATCTCTGTCAGTCCTCGTCCTTCGCGCTGTACGTTGTTTTTACCATGAATTACCAACTAGCCCAAGCAACCACCCTTGTTTCTCCATTAGGGCTTTTCCAGGTCCACTTCCTGTTGCGGCACTTCCTGAAGAAGATATTGATTATTCGGAGTCTATCCCTTTCCGTGATTTTTACCAACATATCATGTGTTCCTAGAATCGATCGATGCCGTAGTTTCCAATTGTTTGCTCACCAGCCTGCCTTTTTCCCACTTTTGCATTGAATTCGCAGTTCAAAACCTTTAGCGCAGTTCAAATCGGCCACCCTCGAGCAGGGAGTGGTGACGTTGGATACATCATCATCGCCCTTTAATGTCGTTGCTGAGTAAAACGGTGCCCAACAGACGGTGCTACAGTTTTCTGCGCAAAACGCAAATGTGTGGTCTTGGAGAAACCGAGCCAAGACACTGGGCATTGGGTTCACCCTGCAGCTGCTCTTGGTCAAGTGGCCGTGGACAATTAGGGAATCCCACGACTTCACATGGACGTGGCATTCTCTGCTACTTGCAGTTTGTGCGAGTTTTGCAAGCCAGCAAAACCAGCGCAGCACTAAGCGATAATGAAACGAATGAAACACGAAAGCGCGGGCGGCACAGAGTGGAGAAAATCAAACCTTTCGACTGCCAACTTTGTTGTCAAGTGTAATGTTAAAGAGTTCTTTTTTCTAAAAATCAAATAGAACTTGACAAGTAGCATTTTCTTTTATATTATAGAGCAACACAAATATATTTTGATTACGAGTGGTTGAATACTATAGTGACAGAAGTATAATGAGGAGTGCCTTCGTCATTGGGCTGGTACTTGAATGTCCCGGGGGAGTCTTTAATCGCGCCCTACATTTACCTCAATTTGTTGATTACTAAAACTCTGTTTGCAATAATATTGATGCCTTAGATGTTCTCAAGCAGTAATCTGGCACTTTCGCTTGACCTAATATTGGCCTTTAGTGTCCTTTTAAGGAGTTTTCGAGTTACTGTGGCTCCAGCATAGGCATCCGCCAATTGCATTTCACAGCATTCTTCACATGCCAGTATGTTATTCTTTTTTTCCTTTCTATAAACTGCTTAAACTTATTGTATTTTCTATTGAATAACTCAGTTGTTTTCCCCTAAATTTCAGGCTGTTTGACCAATGTCTTTTTGTCACTAGCTCCTAAAACACTTCATGAAAGCAATGAGAGCTCACGAAGGTGGATCATATGGCTTAAAGTGTACTTTCAATCACCACCTACACCAATGTTTATACAATGCACAGATTGTCCAGTGTGCACTTCGGCATGCTGCAACATGTACCCAGCAACATGCCTCTATAGCAACATTTAAGATGTCTCCTGTTGTGCACACAGACAAAAATTAGAACTGAGCTGCAGCACCTCTACAAAAAAAAAAAAAAAAAAAAAAAAAAAATTATACACTGCCGCCTGAAATGGTCCACCTATTGCATAATGCGCAGGAGAACAATGCCACAATGAATTTAACTTAATTGTTTCTATCATGTGCTCATGTAGTGTGCATTATTTTTTTTCACATAAAAAGGCGTTTTAGAATACCACAATGAGCATCGGCAAGGTTAATGCTCAGCTCTCCATGACCATGTGCACATCACCCACCGAAAATACGCCCTGTAGTTCGCACATTGGCATCGCTAAGACACCAACAATGGTACTATTTCATGATGGAGATACAAACGTCCACAGTCATGTTTCACTCTGCCAGTTGAACATTAAAAAGGCACATCTATACATGGCTGCAACTTATACCAACTTTTTCTTTGAAAAACTGCTTAATAGACATGGCAGTAATGGCAGCCAACATCTCAAAGGAACAAAAGTGCTAACACAACCCCACAACCACAGCAGTCCCCAATGCAGGGTACTTACCTACTGTACACCCAGCAATGTCAATGCTGCCTTTCTGCAATGTACCTAAGGGCATTGCATCTCCAGACTAGAAAGCAAATGAAAAAAAAAAAAAGAAAGGCCATTATAGACAAGCATAAAATGAACAAAACATTCAGAATACATTTATGAGCCTATTCAATCACCAATGTCCGATAACTGCAAATGTATGGACATTTGTCAGTCAACATGCATGGTAAAGAATTTATGACAGCTGCATTTGTAGTGCGTACTTTAATCACACAAAATTTACACTTAGTGCATCAGGGCACCCAAGCTCACCCCATCGTCAGATGCATCCTGTGTTTCGAGCACCTCCACAAAGTTAGCAGGAAACCAGTGCTGCCGCTTTCCGCCATAATTACCACGCCACCATCCTCCTTCCAGGCGCACTACATTGGTGATGATGGCATGCTTGCAGAATGAAAGTTCATCTTCCCGCTGTGCCCTGTAGTCATAGAGGGCCTTCACTAGTCGCACGAAAGGCTCCTGAAAAGCTGTCTGGATCCATGTAGGTCCCTGCGGGGCCTCCAACATGTAGTGGACTATCATCAGTGTCCTGGAGCAAGACAAAACTGCATGTCACCATTTTAAAGTCTTTTCACACAGGAAGAAAAAAAAATTGAAGAATTATTAATAATTATAAACAAAGGCGCATAAAGTATAGTCAGTCAACCTGCAAAAATATACATACAGACAGCTGCAAAAAAGGTAATCCACAAGTGTTGACAGCACTGTTTAATTATTATAAGGCTGGGCAACAGGCAGGTAATTAGTGGACAAGCAAGCATGAGCATTTACTGCACAGACAGCAGCAGTGTCAAAGACTAGACACGTGCAATAAACAAGGACACCAAGCTTTAGTTATAACTATTTTTGCAAGCGTTTCGTGATGCATCTACTTGTATTTCAAACCTAACATCTTGCACAGAGGGTGCTCTATATTTACATTATCTGAAACTATGCTTTTTACGTGGTCTAAAACTTTGTTGCAGTTGGCCTTTAAGTGCGATAAGGTGCAACCAATCAAGCGAATCCCAAGTTAAGAAACATATACTTTGCTGCTGAGGGTGACCACTGTGATGACAGCAGTGTTCAATAGTGTTATCAAGCTGAACATGGACTGCTGCAGCTTCCAGGCAATGTGATTAAACCACAATGTCTTTTAGCAGAAGAGAGCTGAGCCATACCGTTCCAATTCTCCGAATAATATCTTCATTCACAGGGTACTTGAGCTTGACCTTACGATACAGCGGGTGTTTTTCATAGTAATTCACAAGCTCAACAAGGCTTTCAAACTGGGCTGTACCGATGACAAAAAGGCGGCCTTCTTGCTTGATACGACAATGCTTCAACTTATTCTCTGCCCTGAAAAAAGAACAAACCAATGGTTGTGAAAACAATTAGATCAACCTTTGAAATTTGTTCCCTGCATGGCTCTTACAAGAAAGAAGTGAGGGGGTTGGACATATCAGAAAACACATACATGTACTACTTATACATGTAAAATGCACTTGCCAATCAATACATTGAATGGCTTCTAGCTGTCAACCCAATAAGCATTAAAATTGGTTCAACGAAGATAAAGTAGTGACATAATTGCTGCAAAAAGCACACACACAAAAGGCAAAGGAAACACACACGCGACGATACCTCTGCCTTTTGTGTACGAGTTTTTTGTTCAGCAAGGACCAACTAGGCCAAGAGCAAGTTCTATTGATGATAAAAGCAAACCGACAAAGGGAAGGAAGGTTATTATACACAAGAGGGAAATTAAAATAAGTTCACCCCTGATGCAGTGCCATTTTCCAGGCCAGGAACTGTCATTTCTCAACAGTTCAGTCCAGTTTATTCCCTTAAAAAAGCCCTGTGCTGAAGGTATTACACAATTGACATGGATACATTTCCAAAACTGATCCATTACTCTTTATTGTAATATGAGTTAAATTATTATCTCACGAAAAAAAAAAAATGTTGGCAGACAATTGATAGATGCAACATGATGTGAAAGGCCATTCTAGTCAAATGCTGCTCAGAAAAGAATGAAGCTGACAACGTAGCACTATGGGAACATGGGAGTACAATAAACAGATGGCCAGTGCATTCGGAAGTGCACAGTGCTGTAAAATGTACAATTAGATGTAAATGCAAGGGCATCATGAGGCAAGCTGTAGAAAAAATTCTGAAGCAGACGGAGGGTGGCAATACAACAACAATAAGAGAGACATGATAGATTGATTTCTGCTTAGTGGCAGCCTTTTACCTTCACTTATGCAGATGCTTATATTTAGTTCTGTATCCCCATTGCTATTTCTGTCCTTTTGCAGCTGTGCTTCATGTGCAGTATGGCATGTTCTATCACTTGCTAGTGTATTAATAATGGCGGTTTTAGCCTTGCTTTCTTCTTGTGATCCTAGAGCAAGATGGCATGGTTCTTGTGTAGTCGTGTACAACTTTAGAACGCAGCGGAATTTGCCCCTCAAAGGCGGCTGTGCACGAGCATCCACCAATGGGCGCGCACTCTAGACTGACGTCGTGAGCCGGACGGCCGGTGACCCCGCCGACGGAAAACATGGCAGCCCGCGCTTCAAGCTGCGCCGAGTCGCGTCAGCGGTACTATTTCTTTAGTCGTGGAGGCAATCGGCTGCCACGCTACGGGCATCAGGGTGGGGCCTCTCCTGTTTTCTTAAGTTGTACCCGACTATAGTCATGCATGACTGTCCCTTTTCGGTAATGCAATGGTGGTGGACTTGCAGCAAATTTTCACACGGAAATTATCACAATATGTTCATCACTGCAGTTTCATCAGTGTCCTGCCCATGTCATGCAACATCTTTGTAATAGTCATGTTGCATCAACTAGCCAGCAAGTCTGTATATCGGTCGATGCATGTGTTTGACACCATAAGTAGCACCAATCAGTGCTGTCAGGATTGCAGTTCTAATGTGCGCACTTTGAACCTGAACCTCTCTTTCTTATTTCTGACCCTGCTAACATAATAGCATCCACTAAAAAAACATGTCACCTTAATGATACATTCAACACTGTTGAATTCATAGTAATATAACAATGTTCTAAGCAGGCCGACTGCCACAACAGGCACATGACCTTTGTCAAGAAAAATTTGATTTCCTTTCATGAACTTCTAAGACATGCTGCAAAAGATATGAACTTAAATACCTTCAGAATTTGGCTTCAGTAATGAGTACGTGTGTCCTCCAACTAAGGCTTCACAAAAACACTGACAAACTCGTAGGCTATCAATGCTGATGTGGCAGTAAAATTACAAATTACAAGAGAAAAAAATTCTGCAGGAGTGCTCGCACACAACAGAACTGACAGAACCACAAAAGTAATTGCGCCAAGAAGTGCTGTGTGTGCACACAATAGATGGACACATCAGCTGAGATAGCAGTGGCATGAACTGTGTGACTAGGAAACAGCACAGTGGCAACACAATAAAAGATGCCAATTCATAGAGTTACGGTGTAGGTAATGTGAGTGTTAGTCACAAATCTAGTAACGCCCATTGCTTATCAGTGGGTTGCAGTGTAATGAACAAAAGGCCACATGTTCTGTTGTTCACATTTCAGTGAGTTGTGACAGCAAATTTTTCATCTTCTAGTATGACAAGCACTATCACCACATAACAGAAGTGCATATGAACAGCGCAAATTATATTTCAATCAGGCTTTTTAATCAGGCTTACTACTGCCTCTGATAATGTGCTCACTGAGGCTACCAACAACCAGTCAGCAGTCAACATGTCTCCAACCGAAATCATATTTGTGTAAATATTTTTTTTGGTTTTTGCTTAATTAACAGTGAGACACAAAGATTACTGGCAAAAACTGAGTATGAGGTAGCTGAAATTTAAACACAATAAATGCTATCAAATTTTAATATCATACTATTGCAGCATACAGCAAAGTAAAGTACCAGTAGCTGTTCCAGCTAATTAGAAAGCTTTCTGCTCCAGCATAAATCTGTCAAGATGGCTATGACTAATTTTATCAGGAACAGTATATTAAACCGAAACTCCCTTTTTTTTTTTTGTCATTTTCTGCTATCACCTTTGATAAAATAAATTACCGCTATCTGACATTATCAACTGAAGATTATCTAAAATGCTTAAAAAAGAGAAGAATATAAAATTAACGTGATCCTGTGCAACAGTGAATCCCAAACTTCACATCATTTAGCAGGAAGATTTAAACCGCACCTAAAGGATATAGCAAAGCAGTTGTCTTCTTTTTCACTTGGCCGCACGAGAAATGTACCATCATACTTCACTCGTTTCAACAGTTCTTCCGCCTGAGTACGTGTCATGTTTGCATGGTACCACCTGCAAGTAGAAAAGCCACAAGTTAAAGAAAAGTGCACGGAAAGCAGCAGACACTCGGTTTTAACTGGTAAATGATAACCTGTAATGAAAAAAAAAAAAAATGGAAGGACATCAAAACGACCCTCTTTCCTATGGCCCCCCTTTCCAGCAGTGCATAATCAAGCAGGTGTGAATTCATTGCTGCAATGCACACAGTGGAATTTCATGACAAGTTTACTTGAAATTCATGCCTAAGTTACACAGCAATTTATTGTTCCTATACAGTACAACCTATAAAAGCATGTCAAGGTATTTCTCTCTCATGAAAAAAAAAAGCAATGCAGCAAAATATATATTACAGCTTTTCTTTTTTTGTTTGTTCAAGTAAATGTAGGTGACAAGTGAAGCACTAACTGCAGACTCTGAATTCACTGGAATTCACTGAATTCAATAGGATTTATGCATGTGCTCTTGAATACAGAAATGTGCCAATAACACTTGATTACAAAACCGTGAAAAGTCAGTGCCAGCTAGCGGGTACACCATGCACAGATACCACGAAGTGTACAGTGTGCGTCACCCTTGTGTAGAGTGCGTGAATGAGGGCCACCAGGGCGCTCCGGAGCCAGCCAGCCACGTCTAACGATAATTGTTGAGCCTGAGATAAGATGTGTCGGCCGCGTGTACACAGACACATCTTGAGCCCAGCAGCTACCACCGTTAGACGTCTCTGGCTGCCTCCGGAGTGCCCCCGCAGCCACCGTTCCCGTGCTCTACACAAGGGTGACGCACACTGTACTTTGCTGCTATGCACTGCATAAGTTAAAAACCTTTGCTTAAACTCTATTTCTTTAAGCATATGCCCTCGGCTAAAGAAATAGCATAGATCATCATAATGGAAAGAAGAAATAGGCGAGGCAACACACTCTTTTCCCTCATGCTTGTTGGGCTGGGGCACAGGCTCATTTAGGTACATGTAGAACTCCTGGCTACGCAGTGGGTGTGTTTGGTAGTGGCTGATGAGGCTGTACAGGGTGTCAAATGCCACTGTGTCAATCAAGTAGTACTTGGTTTGGCCTCGTTCTTGTTTGGACTTTATTCTGCAGTGATTCACCTTGCCCTGACGCCTGCAAAAAATTAACAGTAAATTAGATACTGCACTGTACAGAAGCTGACTTTAGCAGTTACTAACACATGCATCTGTTGACTAAAAGTGAGTGCAGAAAAGTTGAGGAATTACTTTCCACTATACAGTTTATAAACCAATTTGGGATATTTAACTACTTACGATGCATGACACAAAATGAATGTTAACAATGTAGTTAGAGTTTCTCACAAAAGCAAAAATATGTGAAGTCCGCAGTGTTTATATGCTGCTGTTAAGGCACCCAGACACACTTGGTCTTTGTCATGAGGAAGTGGCAGTGTGACTGACCAGAAAGAGAGTGAGTAGTCGCCGACAAAGGTGTCACTCTCCCGCACCAGGAAGGTCCCATCCCCCAGGTGAGCATGCTGCTGCAACAACTCTTGGGCTTTGAGCCGGCCACCTGCCAGCTTACCATGGAACCACTTCTCCCCAAAGTGCAGCTCCTCATTGGGCACCCCCTAACCCAAAATAGAAAAGGTGTCATGTGAAACCATGAAGCAGCATGCAATTGTAAATTATGTGTGCAACTTTTTATGACTGCTGGTACAGCCACCATCACCCATCTAGAGCAGGGGGGCAGTGCATTGCAATGTGTGTTAAAGTTGTTTACCACAGCCTTTTTGTTCAGGACAGCTTGCTCCTGAGCATGTGCCACCCTATCTATGAGAGTGCCACTACTGTTAGTGCTCCTCAATATGCTGCAAAGACAACAGCTGCAGTAGACAATAAGCCACATGTATTGACAAGACACTCCTTTCTTCTGCAATCTTAAAACCTGTTGAACCAGATGAAATTTTCAACAAGGAAAAGTGAGAGGTGCAGGCAGTAGCATCCTTCCCATTTCACAGTGCATGCCCAGGAGAAAGCTGGCATGAACCAGTGGCCTACAGTAGTCAGCATAAACGTGCTTCAAAGTGCACCTTGCCCATGTTTGAGATAGGAGTGAAAGAGTCTTAACAATTAAATCAGTTACAACTACTGAATATTTTCATCTTTCTTAGTTCATCACGTAGTTGAAGACATCTCCAGTTAAATGCTAGAAACCAGAGATGCTAAGTTAATGAGACATACTGATCTATTCTACAACATACACAAAGCAGAACTAAAAGACTTATCAAACAACATTAATAGATGAAAGTGCCTTAAATTCCTTGTACCCACAAGCATTGCTGATTTTCAAAGATTATATTTCGATTACAGCCTCCCATACTTACCGAATTCTAACAATGTCCGAAGAGCCCTTGCAAATGCAAGAGCCGCCTGCCATCAAACACTGACAATAGAAACGAAACAAATGAAGTATCAACTACTACCAAAGGAGTGATCAGAGGAGCAGAAAATATTACATTAAACAGGAACTTAACAGGCACATATTGCCACGTGATGACCAAGAGCAGATCAAAAAGACCTGTGAACTTTTTAACATGATTACAGGAACAATATTATGTTCAGAGATTGTGACAGTATTCTCTGGCAGCTAAGCAAGTTTATTTAAAATGTTAAAAAGTACTGCAGGGCTCATTTAAAAGAAATAAGCTGCTCATCATCGTCTTCCCTGTTCTGCAATATGAGATGTCGAGAGCACTCTGTACCACATTTCACAGGGCAGTCCAATCTATGTGTGCTTCAAAACCTACCTCTCGCTGCTGTTGCAGCTCTGTACCATCTCCTTCCTCCTCATCATCTTGCATTTGCTGTTCTTCAGCATAGTACATTCGGTTTTGTGTCAACATAAAGAAATGTGCCCGCCACTCCTGAAACGCCAAAGCCAAAGCAAGAAATTGCATTTACATACAAAAAGCAATAAAGAAAGAACAAGATCTGCTGCACGCACACAAGTTCAAGCTGTAGGAACAGCTCCAATGCAGATGAAGATTAATGCGGTAAGATAAAACTGGTACTCTTCACAAAAGGAATAACTAAAATTCCTCAATGCATAAATGTGAATTGCATTTCCTGCACTTTAATTGATGTCGGTTGCCTCTGGAGTACTGTCGCACTGTAGATCATTTCCTACTGACACATGTTAAGCTTCAAATATATAACTCATTGCTTGTACCCCATATGAATTATTGCAGTCTAGTTTGGGTAACCCTTACCCATACATAAGTAAAGAACATTTCTATGATACAAAAAAGACTATTTGCCATATTGCTGACTTCGCATACCTATCACCAAATGAAAATTATTATCCTGCACACAGCATCATTTAGTAAACAATATGTACGAGTACTGCACCTTAAAACTGTTTTATTATGCCCGCAGTGCAATGAAAGATTATATCTAAGGGGTGGAGTTTTCTGTTTTTATCTATAAATTCCGAAAACTACCTGCCGGTTCCAATTTTAGGAATTCGGTTTAAACCGATAAGTGCTGAATTTAGGAATTTATCGTGGCTCATCACATTGGCTCCACACAACGTGACCAGACCCTCCCAAATAGGGTATATGCTCGTGCTTAAGCCCCCTTATTCATGCTTGGCTGTGTGTGGGGGTTAGAGTGGGGTGTCTGGACTAGCAGGTTTTCTTTGGACTCGCTTGAACCCTGCCCAAACCTCGCCTAAATACTGGGGGCCTTGCCAACCTAGTCACGACAATGGAGATTGGATAAGAAAGCTTTGCGTGCGTACGAGTCCATTCCTCCCCACTCTTCCTGCATATCCTCGTCAGCACATATCTCAAAATGAACGCCTGTATCTAATGTTTATATATTTTTTTAACCACCCCTTATGTAATACCCCTCCAATGGGGTCTTTAAGGTAATAAAGTGAAGTGAAGTGAAGTGAAGCTTACGCGTCCAGCTGTGGAAGAGCGAAGGGAGTGTGGTAATGGGGTAAAAAGTGATGTCTTCCAAGCAGGAGCTGTCATAATTGCAAACCAACTTGTGCACAAAAACGGCGAGGACACAACCAGAAAGCCAATTTCAAGACATGAGCAATCTATCCATGTGGATAGAGTAGGATTACCAGAATTTGTGGGGACCCCATCTTTTTTGGTGCGTTAGTGCTAGGGAAGGAGTTCTTGAAATAGACATGCCACATGCCAAGCTCAAGCGCGTACGCCGATACACGACATGTACAGACCTGCATGCCCCTTCTAGGCTTAATTTTCTAAATTACTTTGCCTCACAGCCTTCATGACAAAAAGCTTTCTTGTTTGATTGTTTTCTTCCTAAAATAAAAATTGACAGTCACTTTAGCATACGCCAAAGAGGGTGAAGGTGAAGGCCTGCGCGCTCAAGAGACATTCATTAAATTACTTGACGTTCTCATTTGAATGCGTTGTTACTTATTATTTGCTTTTTCCGACCAAAGGTCGCGGGTCCGAGGCCTTAACTGATGATACCTTAACTAACTGTGCCTTAATTAACCCTTTAGCCGCCAACCCCGAGCTGTATTCGTCACACGAGCTTGTACCAATATCGCCAACGACGAGTCACACTCGTCCGGCCCGATTTTCCGCTTCTTCCGCCACCGATGACGTATCACGGTTGTCAATTGCATTGCTTGCAATTTCCAATATATGGTGGTAGTTGTCTATGAAAAACCACATTTTGTGCCTTTCGCGCGTGTTTTAAGCCTGGCTACAGTTATTTCATAAGGGCGCTTCGCAAGAAGAATGCCAGTGGTGGCGATGCTCCAAGAAAAAGAGGTGCTTCTTGGAGCAGTACAGAAAGCAGCGTTAGTGACGACATGGAATTTGTGTCAGACAGCGACTCGGACATTGTCTTTACCCTGGATATTGCTTCAGATGACAACGAGAGCAACGGCGATAACGACGACGATGACAGTGATGCACTGAGCAGTGCACGTGTGTGGCAGCGCGTGAACACCGATAACCCGCCACCTGCACCTCCGTGGTTTCCCTTCTCTTCAGTGCCAGGAATCTTACGTCAGCCCACTGGCGAGAATGACATTCTCGGCTGGTTTCATGTATTTTTTGACTGGGGCATCATTGACCTAATCGTCACGGAGATGAACCATTATACGGTAGCGTACTTTGCTGCTCGGTGTGCTAATTCTAAACAGAAATCAATGATGTAACATATATTTTCAGAATCAGAATTGCATGGAAAAAATTATGACTACTTAAAAAAAAATGGCGATTTTGGTATGTTTTTCGGAAGTTAAATTGGCGGTTAAAGGGTTAACCTCACACTAATTAACACCAAAGGTCGTGGGGTCGACTCCCACATAAGCTCGAGGGTTTGAATCCCACCGAAGATCATGGGTTCGAGTGCCTGAATGAACTCTATGTTAACACAATGACGATGGTGACCTGCGCACCATCAATATTGTTGCGTGAGCGTTGCTTGCTTGACCCACGCACTATCAGAATTTTTGCGCGAGCGTTGCTTGCTTATTCATAGAAAACGGCGATGACGGTGACCTGCACATCATCACAATTGTTGCATGAGCATTTGCATATAAGGAAGACACGATGCCTGGTCGGTGCAGTAAGTAAATTACTACACCGAGTCATCGTCATGTACGATTTCGCTTCGACGACACGGTTTTCGCTCAAAGACGTTGAAGGTTGACTGAACGGCGAAACATATAAGGCTTTCACTTTAATAAGTGTGAGCAGTTTTTCAAAGGGTCGAAAATGCAGGAAAGGCTGTAATGTAAAAACATAGGTGCCGATAAGTGCAGAATTTTATGCGAAAAATAAATGCAGATAAATGGCTGCCGAAGTTTTAAAGAATAGATGCTGAAAAATACAATCCCTAATTATATCTGCTCTACTGTATCACTGAAAGTTAGTGCTGCCACATGCACTTGTAACAATGCCACTTGGTACATTCCTCGCTTACGAATTAGCTATACCGTAAATTAGTCTTTCGTTCTTCTTTCTGGGGTTTTACGTGCCAAAACCAGTTCTGACTATGAAGCATGCAAATATGCACACAAACTCGCTACAGGTCTCATCAGCTTAAAGCACTTTGTTAGCACTTACTGCTTTTTTTATGTGTATATATTCATTATTATCAGCAATAAATGTATTTTGGCTTGACTGCTTCACTGCACTGCAATAATGTTTTTGGAATATAAATATGTCAATTTTTTCTGGTTTCACTACTATAAATCCTGAAGAATATATGTCCGCCTTGTACTTATATATGTACTATTGTGCCCAGTATGACTTGCAATGCATGAGTTGTGGCGGGAGTCATTTCCAAGTCAGGTTCACAACCTCTGCTCTCTTCAGAATAAAGAACAATCATGCCGACATCAGGTATTGTCATATGCTGCCTAATTTAAATAGGGTTAAACCGGATAACAAGTTCCCGAAAAACTTTGTTATAAAGAGGATTTCGTTATATGCAGGTTCGGCACGAAAATTCGAAAAAGAAACGCTTACCGTATTTACTCGATTCTAACGCGCCGTCGATTGAAACGCACACCCGTTTATTGAAACACGCACCCTGTTTATTGAAACGCGCACCCATTTTCCGTGACCAAAAGAGAGGAAAAAAAAATCCTTTACATATCTTGCGTTTCTTTGTCGAAGCACTCATCCTTGGAATGTCACACCAGGTACTGAATGCCTGGAAACGTGTTGTTTCGCACAAGTGCAAGGCGTCGGAATCGAAGAGCGAGCGACACGATGGCGTCGTAGAGTCGTATAGTGTCACCTAGAGTCAGGTTATTGCAGTGAAGCGCAGAGACTTGCGCAGTAACCAAAAAGTGGCGCTGCCAGCGCATTGAAAAAAAAAAAAAGTTTTTTTTTTTTTCCTTTGGACATTAACGGGAAAAGGAGAGTGCCGGCTTGGCGGGCTAGGCCAGCTGCAGCAAGCGATGGGATCAGGTTTGAATGAAGGGAGCGGGAAAGGTCACGCCCGCGGCGGCAAGATCGTCGGGTCGAGGGATGCAGGCCCGCCTCGCGCACGCTCGCTCGCTCTCGCCTCGCAGTCGCCGTGAATTCAAGCGCGCCAAGTGCACCCACCGTCGCTTGGTATTCCGTCGCGGCGGAGAAGGTGCTTCCGGTTGCTGCTCGCGCAAAAATTACAAAATTTGGGGCGAAATCTCTAGGTTGTCGGCGGGGAAAATTAGTTATTTCGAGGGGGTCTCCCGTTGCCACTTCGTTACGTAGAGGTCTCAAATACATGTGCTTCTATGGAGTAATGGCAGGGAATAGAAAAACTTCGTTATCAGGAATTCGTTATATGGAGGTTCGTTATAAGCAGGTTTAACTGTATAAAAAAAATATGTGCAAGAGAGTACACTTTCCTACTCCCATTTTAAAACTCTGTAACCTTGCCCTTACAAATGCCCACAGCTTCCTGGAGCTTAGAAAAGCTCACTTGCTCCACAGAAACCTGCTCATCTTTCATGACCTAACACCAACTCATTGGTTAGAAAGAGTCTGTCAATATGGTTTACAGTGTACTTAAAAGTAAGCTATCTTGTGATTGCCACCCACTTACCTTATCGACTGGATCCTCAAGATAAAGGATACCATTTTTCACAGCATTGCTGACATCAGTTTCTTGGCCACCTGTTCAAGTTGGTTTAATGTGTACAAATGAAATAAAAGCCCAGACACTTCTTGTACACGAGACTGAGAAAAGACAAAAAAGGGTACTATGAACTGCTGCCTACCTTCATCAACTCTGTTAACAATGACTTTGTCTTCTGTTCCTTCAGGAAGTTTTTTGTGCTACATCACAAAATAAGAAGGTAAAAGTGAAACTCCATGTCTATGAAACTGGCAAGCTAATCATTAAGCCTGCTTTGCTACTATCTTAACACCTATAAAATTCTTACCTTGATGATAATTTTCCACTTGAGCTGCTCAGGGGATGGCATTTTTACACCATCTCGTTCTACTGGCTGAGTCAGCAGCATCTCTGAAATTTAGAACATTTTAGATAACATATAAGTGGAATGATAACTGACAAAATAAAGTGTGTTGCTAGATCACAAGACTGAAAAAAGACAGCATGCATGCACACAACACTTGTACGTGCACACACTCAAACATGTGCATACACAAGTGCAGCATTTCTTGTCTTTGTGTTTTGCTGTTGTAGAGGCACACTTATGGCACAGAACCCTGACCAAAAGTAAATGTTACAAGAAAGGAAGCTTCACTCTCTAATAGCCATGTAATACCAAAAATAAACTATATGTTGTTCTATCTATATAATTAAAGCACGAGGCATCTCCAGCCTGAACCTACCAGTGATAGCCATGCACAATTTCTTCCGGGCAGTGTAGTAAACTAGTTACTGGACCACCACATAGCTTCTATACAACTACATCTATATCTCAATAACTTCTGAAGCACTTGAATGAAGTTAAAAAAGTGCAATTTTAGCAGCACTGGCAAAATTTCCTTGTTAAGGAGAAAGTAAGCAAAGACGAATACAGAAAATAAAAAGAAGAGGTACAAGAAGACGAAAGAGAGAGAGAAGGGGGGAGGGATGGCACACAAGGTTTATAACAACATTCTTCTTACCTCCAAACACCTCCTGAAACAAGTTGGCCATTTTTCTTTGTTGTGGTAACGTGCAGTGGTTCTCAATAGACAAAATTACTGGGTACCTAAAAGAAAAGAAATGATACATGTTGCAATACTTAGTGACACTTGCTTCATGAATTTCTGATAGACTGAATTTTAGAAGCCACTGCAATAACACCCTGATACAACAAACACAAACGCATGTATGCACAAACATGCATCTAACAAACCACCATTATTTTAAAGTTGCACTCATGTTTAGTATTAATATTGATACGGAACAGCCGCCACAGTGTGGCTGCACTGAGGAGGAGGAAGGCGACGTGTTCCCACTTGATATAGCGTCGCCATCTTGGCCTTCATTGGCTTCCGTGTAAATAAATTGTAAATAGCCTTCAGCATCGGCTACACGTAACATTATTTGGTAGGGGTGGACGTTCCCCGTACCTGCCATGGAGCTTCGCAGCGGTTGCAACGCCGCCAATGCTACTTACGTCATCATTTCCCCCACTTCACATCCTGGCGTTTTCACCGGAGTTGGCAGTCCTGATGTTGACGACTGGCTCCACTTGTATGAACGTGTCAGCACTAGTCACAGGTGGGATCCGACTATAATGCTCGCCAACGTTTTTTTCTACCTCGACGGTGCTTCAGGGCATGGTTCCAGACTCACGAAAAGGAGACCATGAGCTGGGATCTCTTCAAAGAGAAGCTCCACAACCTTTTTGTTAATCCTTTTGGTCACCAACTCAATGCAAAGAAGGCCCTTGCCACATGCGTACAGACGTCGACAGAGTCCTACGTCTCATACATTCTCGATGTCTTGGCCGTTCGTAGCAAGGCCAACCTGAACATGTTGGAGGACGAGAAGGTTAGTCAAGTCCTCAAAGGCATTGCTGACGACGCCTTCAATCTACTGGTGTTTAACAACGTACCAACATCGATACGATCCTCAAGGAATGCCGCCGTCTCGAGCATGCTAAAAGCCACCGGGTATCCCAACATATCACGCGCCTTCCCAACACAGCTGCTACATCATCTTGTGACGACCTCTTCCACCAGCCCTCACGATGTGACACCTTAACCCGCATCATTCATCATGACGTTGAAGCAGCACAACCGGCACCCACTTCGTTCCCGTCAACTGAACCTTCTCCAGTGATGATCTCCTTGGTACAGGCCATAGTCTGTCAAGAATTGTCCAATGTCGGCCTTCACTCCATTCGTCCCATGCACTCTGAACCTCTTTCTTCACCCCTGTTCCAACCCCGCTCCTCTTATGGACAGCACAACCCGCCCGAATGGCACACCATGGACAACAAGCCGATATGCTTTAACTGCCGACGCATCGGGCATATCGCTCGCCATTGCCGCAGCCGCTGGACATCTCCGACACGCTATTCTTCCGACTACCATCTGCGTCCCTCTAGTTCGCCTTTTCATTCGCACCTTCTGTGCCCAACCCTTCACCTAACCCTGCGACACCTTTGACAAGACCCCGCTACTCCCGCTCACCTTCTCCCTCCAGCCGTCAATCTCGTTCGCCTCCGTCACGGCGCGCTCCTTCTTCGACCTATTCGCAGCTCCCCCGAGTGGAAAACTAGACAGTGCAGCTTTTGTAGGTGGAGCTGCATTGACCAGAATGGTACAAAATCCTCGCTTCACCTTACCCACAAACCAGAATCTTTTGGACGTTCTTGTGGACAATGTTTCTGTGTGCGCGCTGATTGAAACGGGGCGCATGTGCCCATAATGAGTGCTGCTCTTCGCCGTCGGCTCAAGAAAGTTCTGATGCCTGCCCCAAGCCGAGCCATACGAGTCGCCGACGGAGGGACTGTTGCTATTGTTCGCATGTGCTCTGCCAGACTCACCATCGCTGAGTCGCGGTGCTTTGCATCAATTACTAACTGACCGTGGTCGTAGCTTTCACTCGGCAGTTGTTGAGGACATCCTCCGCTCCTGCTCGACAAAGCACAAATTCAGCACGTCATACCACCCACTGACCAACGGCCTCACGGAGCGCCTCAACCGGACCGGACCATCACTGACATGCTTTCAGAGTACGTTGCAGCCGACCACCACGACTGGGATCTTCATTTACCACATGTGACGTTCGCGTATAATTCATCGCGTCACGACTCCGCCGGCTATTCTCCTTTCTGTCTCCTATATGGCCGAGAACCCACATTGCCCTTGCAGTGCAGGCTGCCCTCCCCTGCACGTTCCGCACTGAATATGCCCGCGACGCAATCGCATGTGCCGACCACGCGCGGCAGCTCGCCTGCACCCGTCAAGAGGCCTCACAGGAGCATCAGAGATGCCTATATGATTGCCACCATCGTGATGTGCACTTTTCTCCGGGTTCTCTGGTGCTTCTCTGGTCACCCATCCACCATGTGGGCCTATCCGAAAAGCTGCTTTCTGTTACACTGGTCTATACCGTCTGGTGCGACAATGACCGATGTCACACATAAAATCATCCCCGCTGACCCCTCAGTGTCGTCGTCAGCTGCAAGTGACATCGTTCACGTAGCGAGACTAAAGCCATATCACACAGCTTTCACCTCGGATATGTAGCTTAAGCACCGGAATGAGGCTTCTACTGCCGGGGGTGATGATACAGAACAGCCGCCACAGTGTGGCTGCACTGAATAAGAGGAAGACTACGTGTTCCCACTTGATATAGCGTCGCCATCTTGGTCTCCGTTGGCTTCCGTGTAAATAAATTGTAAATAGCCTTCGGCATCAGCTACATGTAACATTATTCTCAACTACTTTTACTGCAACCATTGCATGAAGCTCAATTTACACACACACACAACATGAAAGAAGCAACATGCCTTTTGAGCACTGCTTTCGTACAAATAAAGCGTTCATAAATTGCACAGAGATTACTAAAGAGCCCCATTTATGCGTTTTATACATGAACATTTTTTAGTGCAAAAAGAGGAAGAAAGAGAAGGGGGACCATGCTGACCATACCTGTCAAGCATGCAGATAATAGCAGCTTTAACAATATATTTGTTGCGCACTATACAGTGACCTGCACATTTATTCTGATGACTTGAAAAAAGTTTGCATTTACCACTGCCTCACTCAAATGTCACAACAAGATCACATTTCTTGGTCTGCATTGATCAATAAAACATCTGACCACTATGACTGCCTGGTTCGTCAAGGGGGGGGGGGGGGGGGGGGGGGGGAGGAAACTATCATCATTACCGTCCTTGCTGACCAGGAAGTTAGCTACTTCAGACAGGTGAACTGGTTTTGCAGCCTGGTGGCAACTTAAAGTCAAGACTAACCAGGCAAGTAAATGTGCCAAGTACTTGATTGAATGATACGACTAAAATACCTGACCTTATGGCAAGGTTTAAAAAAAAAAAAAAAAGTAGCGGTAAGTGCAAAACTTTTTAAAGTTGTTCGTATAATATAAAATCAGGTGGCCACTGTATCTCCCTGAATTACCAGAAAGTCACAGCTTAGAGCACCATTATTTTCTCTCACACAAACACACAACACATGCGTGCCCACACACGCACATGAACACACAGGGTGTTTCATTAACTTCTCCCAAACCTTAAACAAACCAGGTGTTCGCTATGCAAATGCAGCTAACATGGTATTGTTCACTGCCCTTTAGACTTTAGAGGAACGCAAAGTATTTATTACTCTGAGCTTATGTCATTTATTAACAAAAAATAATGGACAAATCTTAACTTATTTGATTTAAATGCAAAATCTATATAAAAAATCATATAATCAAATCCATATAATTTCCTTCCATGAAGATAGATGGTGTGGTTTTATTTTATTTTTTCCAGGCTCAATAGAAAGCCCAGAAGATCTGAGGCGCTCGCATGCACCAACCATCAGTGCCCTCAAACATGCTTCAAACGAGTGATCAATGCTGCAGGTAGATAGAATGCATGAATAGGCCATAAACAATGGAGATGGATCGAGGAGAATGGTCTTGGCTTTTGCTTTCCCCAAGATATCTTGTCTGCAGAAGTGACGGAGCAAATAAAGCCATTGACAATATAGCGATAAATAGCCCACAATTTTTTAAGCCATGTCAGTGTCTTTTATGTTAATTCTTTCTTCTTTCTGGGGTTTTACATGCCAAAACCAGTTCTGATTATGAGGCATGACGTAGTGGAGGGCTCCGGATTAATTTTGACCACCTGGGGTTCTTTAACGTGCACTACAACGCAAGCACACAGGCGTTTTTACATTTCGCCTCCATTGAAATGTGGCCGCCACGGCCGGGATTCGATCCCGCGATCACGTGCTCAGCAGCGCAATGCCTTAGCTGACTGAGCCACCCCGGCAGGTCTTTCATGTTAATAGACTGCATAAAGGTGGGTGGCAATGCACCTGAAACAATGGTCATGGCCCTCGCCTCTCAACTATAATTTTCGCTTGCGTCCTAATAATAAGTTTGGCCTGTGCACAACACAAATAATTCAATACCCACGAAATGGTACAAATGTAGTGACACGCAAGTGCTTAGTCATGGAGTATGTTTTTATATCTCGCACACTTTCTTTGGAGCGCCATAACAATGAAAAACACAGCACCTACCTTTGTGGAAAGAAATCACTTGGATATTTCTCAATCAGCTCTACAACTTCTCCACTGAAGGTTTTCTGTTTAGATGAATACCTTAGAAGTTGATTAATTCAGATTCTGGAACACCAGCACTTAGATGAAGCATGAGGAACAGAAGGAGACACACACAAACATAGTGCTATGGGTGTGTCCCTTCTTTTCCTTGTGCTTCATCGAAGTGCTGGTATTCCAAAATATGAAACACTGTAGAACATCATTGATATGTCCTTGTTTGTAATGTTTTCCCAGCTCTTTGATACACCAGTCCAGTTTAGTTCCCATAGGGTCATGTGTATTCACACTTTTCTGTTTGTTACGTTTTCCCTTCCCGGCTCTTACGTCCAGAAACTGGGACAGCGCACCACTGACGTGGCATCATCTGCTGCTGGTGTATACATTCATCGCTGCATGTCACCACTGAAAACAGTGACTTCACAGCACCTGCCATGCAGTGCAGAAGGATTGCCATCGCTGTGTTGAGATAGTTGCCGATTTTCACTCTCAACATGGCTCCTAGCATTGAAAGCAACGATGAGGTGTACAAAGGCACAAGCGGTCACCTCACACCTACATTCACAGATGCTTTTGTGGCTTGTGACATGCCTTGCGCAATTGCTTCAATACACGGTTGGGTAGAAACTAAAGAAGGGCTGCGAGTGCTCAAACAGAGGCTGTTAATATCTAAGATTTGATCCAAGCATCAGGTGGAAGTCACAAGATTCATTTAGTCTTATTCATGGCTACTGCCGCTCCTAAAAGTGTAGCGATCTAACCGGCAGGCAGCGACAGCGAGATTTACTTATAGGGTTTTAAATAGCTTACCGACTTTTTTATTGAACTTAAGTTTTGAGTGAGAGTAGTTTTCTGTGCATTCTTTTTCCATGGTCACCTCAGAAATGTGTCAACAGGGTTCTACTGCATGGCACACAAGCTGGCCTAAGTTTCTACCCAATCGGTTAATAAATTTTTGTTAATTATTCACTTAAACTTGTAATAAAAAAATATTGAGTTACTCAAGAGGACAGGGGACAATACTGAGTTGGTTGCATTAGTGCAGCACAAACATGATTTTTTAAAGGCTTAGAACAAGTTTGCTGAAACACCCTGTGTGTGTGTGTGTGCATATGTGTGTGCGTGTGCCTGCTATATTAATGTGCTCATGCAACTTCAGCTTCATGAGCACATTCAGGTGTAGCAATACTAGCAGTGCACTGTTCACTTAGAAAGGAAACAAGTCAAACTTACTCAGATGCAACAAATGCATGGTCTTTGATTGTCTTGATGACATCAATGAACCTGATTTTTGTTGTCAAGGTGTGGCCATGATACACATAGGGCATGCCGTCTGGTCCGTCCCAGCAGTCCACTACAGAATACACATTGTGTCAGAACTTAAAACCTCCAGATACTTTCATTAAAAGGTCAAAATTATATAGACAGTTCTTTTTTTTTTAAACAGACCTTGCTATAAAACTAGAACTTTTAGATCTCAGTAACATGATTTAAAATTACAAGCTGACTTGCACAAGGGAGATTTGCCTTCAAAAATCACTCGATTGTGATTCATAGTTTTGGTTGCTCTTAAAGCCCTTAACCTTCCAAATTACTTTAGAGCAAAACGTTCCCAAAATACCGATTTTTAAAAAATGCTCGGTGGATCGGTACACTAAATAAATGCCAGAAATACATTCAGAGCGATGTATTTATTTGGAGAACCCACATAAAATTTACTTAGGTGTGGAAGAAAGTTGGATTCACTGCATTGTTAGAAGTGGTTTCTCGAGCACCCATGAACTAGAAAAAAATTAACATCACAAACATGATTTCCATGCCCTCTGAGTGCTGTAATGTACCCGACTGGCACCTGAGATTACAATCAGTGATACAGGAAGGTGTCACTTAGTGTGGTACACTTCTGTGCTTTTCTATTTTTATGTGGCAAACAAGAGCAAAATGCTTGTTTGTTTGTTTCTTGTACTTTTTCAGATTTTGCAATTCTTTACTCTGGTTTGGACATTAACATAAGGTTCTATAAAGTTCTTAGAATTTCTTCTTAATTGTTGTTTTTTTCCTCAAACACGTTGACAATGCTGGGTGCTTCAATTTTGTATGAAGTCTGAACAAAAGGATCACATATGCATATCAGAGTTAATACAAACAGATGCTCTGCATTCTGCACACTCTGAACTGTTAAGTGTCCAAACCTTCATCATGACAACAATTCCAAGTATGCACAAGGGCATGCACAAAACCTGAAAACAAAGCAATATTGCAAAAATAAGAAAAGCGCACTTGATTGTTGTTTCCTGATGGCAAGGTGACATCAAGAAACACAGTCACTTTTGGCTGTTTCTTAGTTAGCTTTCTTATTTACCTTAAACAAATGCCTATGAATTTTTGGACATGGCACCACTGAGGGGCAGCTGACCGTGCTCATGCCACTCTCATGTTTGAGAAGTACTAAGCCCACCCATCCTCAGTAGATGCAGTGTCATTGCCCTCCGACATTAGAACATCAAGATCGGCACGCTCAGCAGCTTTTGATAACAACAGCGACACCATTTTGGCCACATTCAAGTGGAAGGCTGCACTTCTTCAGCAGCGTGACAACATGCTCCAAAGTGTGAGTGCAGATGCCTGCTGTGACACACAATAGCTGAGTGGCTAATGTATTATGAATATGGCAACCTCAAAGGAATTCAGAGAGTGCTGGAGAAGCTGAGAGTAGTATATGTTACACACGGAACAAGCCATCTCAAGAAGAGCACAAGCTAGTGCTTGTCACGGATGATAGCCAGTGCACACAACTCAAAAATCACAGAAAATAAAATTTTCTTTGAAGCTGTCCATATACGCAATAAGAATGAGATGGCACAATTATCAGTCTTTGAAGTAAATTTTCTCAGTTTACATTTTGCAGTTTCTCAGGTTAGTGTCAGCAAAAACTATCATTTTTAAGTTAGATGGAAAGACTTGAATCTAGGGCATTTTTATGGCGTTATGTTTTATGCAGAATGCTACTTTGGACTCCGATTCTTAAATTTTACCTCCCTTACTGCAAAAAAAAAAAAAAAAAAAAAAAAAAAAAAACTAATTCTGCCAGCAATATGGACGGGTAGTGTAGTGATGTCATAGTATACAGGGTGTTTCAGCGAACACTTTAAAAAATTCTTAAAGGTTGCCTATGGTAGATAGCACAATTCTAGTTCATGAGCTGGTGTACTCGAAGAGGCAGACATTACTTGCACAAGAAATTGAAATGCACAATCGAATAATTAACAAAAATTTACTAATTAAGTTTTAACTAATTAACTAATGGCCCATATTGCAATTTACAAATTGTAGCCATGGAGTTCGCAAGGCGGATCCACTTGGAACGAATTCTCGGGATGACATCAGTTTCGAGATATTAATTCTCAAACTTTGCGGAGAAATGCATTGGCGTTCCAGTTAGTTTCTTAACAAAACATCGCTTTATGCATTGAAGCACAAAATTAACTGTAACGCCAATGCATTTCTCCGTAAAGTTCGGTGATTAATATCTCAAAACTGGTGTCATCCCAAGAATTAATTCCAAGTGGATTCGCCTTGCGAACTCCACAACTACAATTTGTAAATTGTAATATGGGCCATCAGGTAATTAGTTAAAAGCTTAATTTGTGAATTTTTGTTGATTAGTCGAATATGCATTTCAATTTTTTGTGCAAGTAATGTCCGCCTCTTCGAGTAGACCAGCTCATTAACTAGAATTGGGCTATCTGCCACAGGCAACTTTAAATAAAATTTGAAAGTGTTCGCTGAAACACCCTGTATATAAATATATATACAGTCTTTTTTTTTTTTTCTATGAAGTGCTCAAATAATTGGCTACACAGTAGCATAGCTTGTGCCTTCCTAATATTATATAATACATAAAAATTCTGAACTAACTACAGCAACAACTCCTTGAAAAATTATACCAGAATAAAATTTGGCACAGAGCTTTAGGTTATTGCTCTACAGCTACGCATGTCTTCAATTTTTCGTTTAATGTAAAAGTTATTTAAAATTTTATTTTCTTGGGTAATAGACTTTTAGTATTGCGGAAAATGCTTGCGTTAGCGTTAGCGTGTTACGCACGCTAAATCTTTGCGGAACGCTGTTAGATAGAGTTTTAGTATAGCGTAAGACAACGATGCGCCGCTAAGCGCAAAACCATCTAGCTGCGAGTACTCAAAGCAGCAAACTGAGCAGCTCGACAACCAAACTAGCCGTGTGGATCCACACCAAGCCTTGAAACGAGCCTGCATGTCAAGCGCTCGGGCCGAGGGTGCCACCATGTTTGCAATGCTAAAAACTTAGCGAGCGTTTAGCGTCTCCACTATATTTGAAAAATAGCGGACGCACGCTACCCGCAAAACTGAAATAGCGTTCTGAGCATGCGCAGTCTGACCCCGCTATTTTATTGCGTTTAGCGTGGTGCCATTTCCGCAATACTAAAACTGTCTAATGTCTCTCTGGACAACGGCTTAATAGCTAAACTGACCAAAAATGTTTTCTGATGTTCTACATATGCACTAGGACTTTATTCAAACTTTCCAACACAGACGTCGGAAGACACCTGCTACCTTTACGAGAACACCTAGCTCTTAATATGTATAAACATACTTTTGAGCTTTAAATATGTATTTGTATGACATATTCCACTGCTTGCACCAATTTATACTTAACTAAATCGAAAAAATTGATGGGCTTTGCTACAACAACCAACATAGATTTTCTCTGGAAGACAGTGAACCAAACTTTCTGCCATTCTTAGCCCCATGCAATTTTGCAATGTCTGATATGAATCTCACTCAGAATAAGAGCTGAGAGCCCATTACACTTTAAAAAAAAAAAAAAACATAGTGCAGATGTAGGAGAGCCTTTTTAAAATAAAAAAACAGCATGAATAGTTCTATTACTCACACTCAATGCAGCGGCAACTCATTGCAAGGCACCTCGCATAAGCTTCAACAGAAGACTCACTCTTCACTTGGTCTCCCGTAAGGTACCTGGTAAGAAAGGTTCAGCAGATACAATTAATTCACAGCAATGAACTTGTGCATGCAAAAAAAAAAAAAAAAGCAATTGCACAAAAGAAACATAAATCTTACGTGTTGTGTGAAGATGCTACCCAATAGTGGGTCAGTGGTCGTGTCATGTCTTGATTGACTTTGTTGTGCTGGCTGTCCCACAACTCATTCTGCTTGGAAAATAAATAATCTAGGAACTGGAATAATAAAAAGAAACTCGCATCATTAATTTTTAAGACTTGCATTTGTGGCTCTGTGAGCTGTGGCTCCAGTGCAATTTCCAAAGAAAAACTGTTGCATCCCAGAATAAGTCAACATGAAATTTTTTTCCCTTTTAACAACTAGAAAAGCACTTCCATGGCCATTTTCCACAGAAGTGAAAGGGCAGAGTTTCCAGTTTGGCAGCTGTCGAGGAATTAATTCTGATTAATTTTAAACAAAATAGAAATTTTAAAACTGCTAATTTTAAGTGTATTATCTACAGCTCATGAAAATTTTTTGAGCTTTTGCGCAAAGCATTGAACAAACCTCGGGCACAGTGAAATACGGCTCCTGGGCATCCCGCAGAGGGTCCTGCAGATAGTCACGCATAAACTTGCTCACTGCCCTTTCATCCTCGAACATTGTGTCCTGAGGAAGAAAAATAATGCAAAAACCCCCTTTAGTGACTGCACTGCAATGCACAGGAAGATTAAAGCTCTAAAAATAAGGCTAAAGCACATGGTCATGCTCTTGCATAGCACCTTATCATACCACTTATTGGACACTGCCACCCAGCCCCTTAGTCATGCGTCATATTCTCAATTGATCACTTTTGTTGATATCACTTTCACTGTCCATTAATAGTTTCAGTCAGTGGAAGCAGGTGTGACAAAAGGAATGGAACTACTCCCATCTGCAGTATATTTTCACATCACATAGTTCCCAAGTGTATGTCGCTCTAGCGAGGTGTCACAGTGAAAGTAAGGTCACGCAAATAAGCAACTGTCTCTAGAAGGAAGGATCTACACTACAACCCCTGGCCTTAAAATTCTGCTAGGTACTTTTCCAAATCATTAAATCAAATGAAACAGAAAGTGCATGGCACACCATTTTGTTAAAGTGAGGTTCCTGTGCTTTAAAGGTGCAAATATTTTTACAAGCTACCATAACAGTTCTGTTGCCTAGAATGCTTAAAGAAGCATGCTTAAAATTTCATTCAAATTTCAGTAATAATTACATCTTTGAAATGCTAGCAGAATTTTGTACAGTTGTTACTCTTTCAGCATGCAAAGCTCTCTCTCTCTCTTTACTTATTTATTATTATTATTTTCTTTTTTTATGTTTGTCAGTCATGGGAGTCTATCCCAAACACAGCCAGATTTAGTCACTGCAGCATCAGATTCAGTTGTCACTGTCAGCTCACATAAGCTCGCATCTATTCACAATTGTGTGTTTCTGTATGTCCTCATGAGCACAAATGAAATGCAAGTCATGTGGCTGTCAGCTATGTGCTGGTCTGGCAATTATACCATAAAAATACATTTCGCATAGTGCTTGCATGTTGGCCTTATTCCCAA
Organism: Dermacentor silvarum; assembly: GCF_013339745.2. Classification (NCBI taxonomy): domain Eukaryota; kingdom Metazoa; phylum Arthropoda; class Arachnida; order Ixodida; family Ixodidae; genus Dermacentor; species Dermacentor silvarum. Next base: position 76,730,598 of record NC_051154.1, on the reverse strand, counting down.
ATGCTGCCCAAGTGCACATGCTATATGCGACGGCTTTGCTAAACTGAAATAGCAAAACAATATTATATTGCTAAAAATCAAGAAGCGCATTGAATTGAAAAGGGAGCAGAAGGGATGCATATCAATCAGAGCATTCACAGAAGCTAGAAACTCTATCCCTGACACCCTAGTTTGGAAACCCCTGGTATTATTCAATAAATGATGAACACTTCTGTAATTGACACAAGAGCTTCTCACACTCATCTGGCTTTCAACCTCATGAAACATGTCAGATCTTCAAGCAAAAGCAATTTACAGCACATTTCCTAAGATGCGGTACTGCTCCTGTTTTTTTTTCTTTTCCAAGCCTTGCATAGTTAACACAACAGTCATACTAAGAGCACAAATTATTTTTTAAGAATTTTCTTCTGTACAGAGAGTACAAAAATGGTGCTCTGCAAAAAAAAAAAAAAAAAAAAAAGTTCTGGTTATATAGTAAAACTTGCTATTTTTTACGCAGAGAGTATGTTTGGGCTTGTTGGCTTGCTGAACACAAATATGCTGCTCTGCATGGTACAGATGAAGACATGAAGTGCTAAGTATAGAGGTCAACACACTTCTCTAGAAAGCACGAACCACATTCTCGGGACTGCACTGGCGATATCTGAAGACGACATGTGGCACAAAATCGGCTGTACGTGAGGTTGCGTGACTAATTTACAATTTCCATTGATATCTCTCGACCTGGTGGTCGGCTTAAGCTTTGGTGGCTGTTTTGGTCCTCAGGAGTATGTTCTAGACAAGTGTAGTTGACCTCTCTACAACCTACCAACTCCATGCTCTCTCTCACATGCACACACACACGAAATTCAAATCATATGGCTCAAAAAAGGAAAAATTAAAGAGCAAAATAACAGGTGATAAGTGTGAGAGGGGGTAGAAAACATTGAAGCCCTACGAATTCACAAGCTCATTTCTGTACAACTGCACTAGAAAGTATGGCCATTTCTTCATTACTTTATCGCTCGCAATAAATTTCAAAAATTGCTCTTTTTTGTTTTGACTATGGAACTAAGCAAAGGCATGTTCTTGTTAAACAGTACCACGCAACCAATTCTTTTACAAGGGTCAGCAAGATTGCCAGACTTGGTCAAAACATCTTCGAGTAATGGCTGAGAGTAACATTGAAATACCTTCAAAAAAGGCTTTAATCAGCTGCCCCCCCCTATATCAAGGACTCTTTCACAATAACTGCAAATGTGTAGAGTTTTTAAGAACCTTAATCTCTGTGTGCTGTTTTTCAGTGAACAAAAGGGACATGTGCCACAACATTACACAGTGTGAAGTCCTGCTTGTTGTCAAGGGGTCTATTGATGTACACCCGGCGACAAAATAAGCCGGGACATGAAGTCTGAGAAAAAGCTGAATATCTTCGTAGCCTGTAACAGTAGCCAGTAAAACTGTATACGACAATATTGTTAGCATATTCTAGTCGAAGCCCGAAATGCAAATACCAGGCTACATTGTGAGGCTGCGGATATATTCAGCTTTTTCTCAGACTTCATGTCCCGGCTTATTTTGTCGCCGGGTGTACAAGAAATTTAACATGGCTAGTTTTTATTTACCTTCTGGTCCTGAATGAGAAACTTTTGGAAAGCCTTCACAGTGACCTTCCCATTTTCATCAGCATATGGTTTGAAGAAATCAGTGAACAGCTGACAAAAGAAGAAAGTGTCAGGAACATAGAAGAATGCTTCAACAATGTTATCACTATCTGGCAACAATAGTAGAAAAGTACTTAGAAATTAACATCACACCAAAGGGGCACACAAAAAGGTACAATGCAATTATTGACTATCAAACCATTCTGCAAGAATCTAGTACACATTTTCCACTCATTCCTGTCAAGCACTACTTCGCAAATTTTAGCATCACAAAGAAAGTCAGTTCTTCATGACAACCACTTCAAAAAATATCCGCTTACACAATTCTGCTGCACTGCTGGGCTCTTTAGAGGCAGTCTGGAAGTATGTGATACTACTTAAACATGCTGTGGAATGGAAGCTGAGGTTTATACAGTGTATCTTGCAGTAGTAGAGTGCCAGTTGTCAACATATTTTTGCTTTTTGATTTGTCAAATGGTGCAATATTTGCTAGGCCTGTTGCCGAGATAAGTGTGGCCAATCATCTAGCCTACTTTCACAATGGAAATTTGTCAGAATGCATGTCATTTTATTGGGTTATGCCCAGATGTCCCGAACAAGCTGTGTAATCACATTCCAAAAGTACCACATCACTGCACTTGCAGTACTCTTATTGTTGGTTGCCTATAAATGGCGCATTTTTACACTTCAAGGAGTGAAAAGGGCAAAACAGAGCTCTCTCTTATTTCACTGGTTTGTGAATGAAGGTGAGTTTCAACTTGTCAAAGTTCCTGCGTGTCTTCCCTATTATGTATGCAGCAGAAAGGTCACCATAATCAAACACATATTCATGCTTTGATGCCAGGTGAAAGCACCTTACACCACATGAAAACTGCACTGTGCTCCTTTCAGGACAAGCAATTAAAACATAGTAAACTTAAGTCGTAGGCTCTCAAAAGGTACAATAACAATAGTCCGACAAAAGAATAAATGAAAATCAAGTAATTCAGTGGGCACTTAGTTGCTTGGCTTGACCAACACGACATTAGAATATCTCATAAATGCCTTGGCAGACATAGCATCCCACTGCAAAGGGCTTACTAAAGCTTTATTTCAATCGCACAAAAATAGAGTACTTCAATATATGCACAAATGACCAATACACCTATCACAGTTTTCATGCATTTTCATTCAGTTTCAAAAATATTTAGCATTCACATGCCTTTAAGTTCAACTAACAAATATGTCTCCAGATACAGGGCTAAAATCACAATTTTCACCAGACGCATGCATTTTCCGATTTTGTTTGTATAGGATTTCTAAGCATGTAAAGACGCTCCTCGCCAAGTTTAGTTCTTATCTGTGCCATAGAATAAAAAGAAAATGAAGTTTTTTCACCTAGCAGTTGCATGTGTTCTGGCATGTTTTGAGACCTTTGAATCAATTCTTCTCAGTTTTCACTTGAACAATTTGCACTTTTAGGAAAACTATCATTTAGAAACTACAAAAGCAAGAACTGTAAGACTGTTTCTAGGCGTAAAATTTGTGAGGAACAAACTATGGATATCGAATTTCTAAATTGCTTCTATCGATAAATAAGTATAGATTTCTAGATCACAGTAACAGAAAAAAAAAAAACTTAGTTTTCAAGTGATGCAGTTCCTACAGAAGAAAATTGCAAGCAGCTGCCCCTATCCTGTGATAGCAGGATAGGGGGCAGCTAACATGTATCTGATATCTTAAATTTAATCTAACATTATAATTTTCAAAATGCTAGTTTTCCTAAGGTGACACTTATTTGCTCAACGGGGCGTGCATAACTTCTTTTCCATTTAATGTGTGGGGGTAATCAAATTTACGACATGTTCTAACGACAAGAAGACGAAGCCTCCTGCCGAATTTTGTTAAAATTGAAATGTTTGTTCAAAAGCTTACCTTTCAAACCCGCATCCCCTTTTCACAACAATCTCATAAAAAAAGCCATCTCTATAGGCAGAATTTAGACAAAAGCGCTATTCTTCATAAAACATGTTAAGGTTGAGATTGCTATTTTTGCATATCGCTCATCCATGGCACACGTGACTGTGGATCCTAAAATTTTAATTACTTACTAAAAGGCACTTGTATCATCTTCTCATATGTCAATATATCTCATGTTACTAGATATATGATGATTATTGTGGTTTATTGGCGCAAGGGCCAGATGTGGCCAAAGAGCGCCAAGACGATGGTAATGGCTTGTTAGTGGTATATGAATAGTCAATTATATGAACATTAGATGTGGCATAGCTATAAAGGGGCCTAAAAACAGTCGCTGTAAAGTGCGTAAAATCTATACGTAATAAGATTATGGCAATGACTAATGATGTGTACTATAGACATGAACAATACATTGCGAAAGAATGATATGACTTACAAAATATTACAGATGCAAGAATTGGCCAGAAGCACAAGTGCCTAAACAGAGCCCTTGAGACACAAGGGCCTGGAGGCATGTGCTATAAAAAACTATCACAGCAACATCCTCTGGAGAGAGGATGCACTACAAACTTATTGGGCTAATAACATGTAGCACAACATCATTCAAGAATGCGAGGACTGCTTTGACGTTAAAAAGCGGTTCTTTACCAAGAAACATAGCGGGATGTAGAGGGACACAATAGCAATATGCTAGAGGAAAGTGTCTCTTTCTTTCTCTTTCGGCTTCCCGACACTCCAGGAGGACGTGGAGGACGGTGAGCCTCTCGCCACATCTACCACAGGTTGGAGGATCATTACCATTCCGTAGAAAATTGTGGGTGCCGTACATGTGTCCTATTCGGAGACGACAGAATAGGATATCAGTTCACCGGGTTTTCATTACGAAGGGCCAGTAACCTAACTGTGGCTTAATCAAATGAAGCTTATTACTTATTTCTGCATCCCACAAGCGTTGCCAGTGGCTTCGCAGTTTCTTTCGCAAGAAAGGTTTCAAATCTGTTGCAGGAACAGCAGGTGTAGGGTTAATAGCGGGTGATGTGACTGATGTGGCCATTTGGTCGGCAAGAACATTGCCCTCGATGCCTCTATGCCCAGGCACCCAGCATATAATGACATGCTGGTTACTTGCGTTCTATTACGTTTAGCATATTTCCACGGACACCCATTCCCGACAAGTCTCGCAAAATTCCGTAGCGCCAAGTTGTGTTGTACGCCTTTTCCCCATATCGAGGAATATCGACAAGAAAAACTGTTTGTGTACAAATGCATCACGGATATGTCCTTCAATGCGCACAAGATGATCAGTTGTAGACCGCCCTTCTCTAAAGCTACACTGGTAGGGATTAAGCATTTTGTTCAGTTCAAGGAAATGTATAAGTCGGCGATTATTCATTTTTTCAAAAAGCTTACACAGGCAACTTGTGAGAGCTATCGGGCGGTAACTTGCCGCCGAGGAAGGGTCTTTGCCCTGCTTCAAAACTGGAATAACAATAGCTTGCTTCCATGAGGATGGGAGGTATCCGGCAGCCCAGATAGAGTTGAAGAGTGCAAGAAGTGTCATCTGTGTGTCAGTGTGTAGGTTTTTAATCATGTCATACATGATTCTGTCAGCTCCCGGTGCAGAGCTACTGCACACGCTCAAGGCAGCTTTCAGCTCGGCAATAATAAAAGGACGGTTGTATGGTTCATTCGGTCGGCATTTGCGATCCAGTGACTTAAGTTCAGCTACTTGTTTATATTTAAGAAATGATTCTGAGTAATGCATGGAACTTGATACACGCTTGAAGTGTTCGCCCAGAGCGTTGGCCTGGTCTTCCAAGGTATTCCCTTGGTCGTCAACTAAAGGCAATGGGTGGACTTCCTGCCCCTTTAGCTTTCTTAGGCCATTCCATACTTTAGGCTCTTGGGTGTAGGATGTTATGCCAGAGAGAAATCTCTCCCAGCTAGCCCTCCTTGCCTGTCGCCGCGTACGCCATTCCTGTGATTTTGCCAGTTTAAATTCTATAAGATTTTCCGCAGTCGGGGAGCAACGTAGTACTCCCCACGCTTTGTTTTGTTTCTTTCGTGCCAATATGCACTCCTTATTCCACCAGGGGACCCGTCTTTTGCATGAGAGACCTTTTGTTTGTGGAATGAATTTTTCAGCTGCGTGGAGCATAAAACCAGTAAAATACGCTACTGCGTCGTCAATACTAAAATCATTGATAAAATCTTGTGATAAGTAGGTTGATTCTTTAAAACGTTTCCAGTTAGCTGATGTTATTTTCCAACGGGGGGCGTGGGGTGAACTGTCATGTTCTTCTATCAAGGTCAACGTCACTGGAAAGTGGTCGCTCCCAAATGGATTTTTAACGACATTCCATTCTATATAAGGAAGGAGGGTAGCAGAGCCAATCGTTAAATCTATAGAAGAAAATGAATTATGGTGGGTGTTATAATAGGTGGGCTCTTTTTTGTTAAAGAGACATGCACCAGAGGTTATTAGAAAGTTCTCTATAAGGCGACCCCTGGCATCACACCAGGAGTCTCCCCACAAAGTCCTGTGAGCATTAAAATCACCGGTGATAATGTATGGTTCCGGGAGCTGGTCAGTTAGGCTGTAAAATTCCATTTTGCTGAGTTTGTAATCTGGCGGTATGTAAATACAACAAATGGTTACCAACTTCTTGAAAAGTATCGCTCGCACGGACACCGCCTCAAGCAGTGTCTGAAGAGAGATTATGGCAAGCAACAGATTTATCTACAATTATTGCTACACCTCCGGAGGAGGCAACAGCATCGTCACGGTCTTTACGGAAGATAGCATATTGTCTGAGGAAGTTTGTTTGTGTGGGTTTTAGATGTGTTTCCTGAACACACAGCACTTTTGGATTATATTTATTCCCTAATATAGTCGAGGTTATGGAGTAGTCCTCTCACATTCTATTGTAAAATTTGTGTGTCCATTTTGGATGTGTTTTTGTGCTGTGTGTTCAAGGATGCAAAATTAGCTCACAGAGCCCTTTCCGGGCGCCGAGATGCGGGGTTTGTCTTTTTTGGAGTGGTCGATGGAATCGCGCCGCTCCTTAGGTGCTGACTGCGCCCTCATGCTCGGTGTTGTGTCCACGGCCTCTTGCGAGGCGCTGGACATGCGCTCTTTCGAGCGATGTGGTTGCCTTGAAAGCCTCGCCTCGAAAGACGGGGCCTTGGAGCCCACCAGCCCGGAAGTTGATGGGCCCTCTTTGGATGGCGGAGCAGTAATGGTTGCACCCGCCAAGGGGGCGGATGGCATCACCGCTGGCTCACTACGCGTGTGCCAGACAGCTGCCGAAGGCCGTTGTGGTGCAGCCCCCTGACGCACCACTTCGGAAAAGCTTGTTTTTGGCAGGTATGACACCTGCCGACATGCCTCTTTAAACGAAATGTTTTGTTTTACTTTAATTGTAACAATTTCCTTTTCTTTCTTCCAGAATGGGCAGGACCACGAGTACGCGGCATGCTCCCCATTACAGTTCGCACAGTGAAGAGAGTTTTCACAGGATTCAGAGATGTGTTCATGATTACTGCATTTCGCGCAAGTTTGCCGGCCTCGGCAGTTCTGTGAACTGTGCCCAAATCGCTGGCACTTAAAACATCTCAGAGAATTTGGCACGTATGGCCTTACACGAAGTTTGATGTACCCGGCCTCGATGGACTGGGGCAGAGCACTTGAATTGAAAGTAAGTATCAGGTGCTTAGTCTGGATTTCTTTTCTGTCACGCCTCATTTTAATTCGTTTAACGTTGATAACATTCTGTTCACCGAAGCCCTCCAAGAGTTCAGCTTCAGTCAGTTCCAACAAATCGTCGTCTGAGACAACGCCGCGGGTGGTGTTCATGGTGCGGTGTGGGGTTACAGTTACTTGGATGTCCCCAAAAGACACTAGATTAGGCAGCTTTTCGTATTGCTTCTGATCATGGAGCTCCAAGAGGAGATCACCACTGGCCATCCTCGATGCCTTATAACCTGGCCCAAGAGCATCAGTAAGGGATTTAGAGACTAGAAAAGGGGAGATTGTTCGTACTTGTTTTCCTGCTTTTTCACAGTGAATTACATGGAACCGTGGGAAGTTTTGTTTTTGATGTCCAAAGAATTGGAACACGTCTTCGGTGCGCCCTCGTTTTAGATGGCGATCAGGGAGTGATGGGAAGGAACTAGCCATAAGGATATATGGATTTTTCGGCAGCAACGCCAGCCACCCACCATGGAGCCCAACGGGGACGCTGCAGGGCCTGTAAACACAGGTCCTGCAGACACCAGCGGTACGTCACCACTATAACCGAATATGAAATAACCTAGGTTGGCTACTCACACAGGGTTAACCCTCGCTGCCAAGAAGATCGGAAGTAATATAGAAGAGAGTAGAAGACAGGAGAGATGAAGAGGCGAGAGAGAAAGACGAAGATTGGAGAAAGAGACAGGAAAAGGCAACTACCGATTTCCCCCGAATGGGTCAGTCGGGGGTGCCGTCTACGTGAAGCCGAGGCCAAAGGGGTGTGTTGCCTCCGCCGAGGGGCCTTAAAGGTCCAAACACTCGGCATCAGCTCAACCCCCAGGATCCCCTTTTCCCTGGACACGGCTAAGCCGCGCACGGTTAATTACTAGATATATCCAGTTTTCATACCCAGGATGTCTCCCTCGATTTTCTGTTTGCGTTAAAGACATCTAAGTGGGCTTTCACCAGACATAACTATTGCTCTACAAGCTAACAAAAACATAGAATGTGTTTGGGCAGCTTACCTTCTCATCATGCATCAAATTGTGATACAGCGATGCGAAACCTTCGAAGCCAATTTCACCAGCCCTGTTGGTATCGACCTCCTGAAATTTATTAGGCACGAATTATTACTTTGTCTGCTATATTCTAGTGCAGAACGATCTTCAAATGTGGGCATGCATGAAATACAGAAAAGTCTCAGAAAGAATAGATCAACAAGACAAGCTACATATCATAAAGCTGAACAGCCAGCTCTGAACCCCTACAACTATCACCAAAAAAGCCAGAAAAATGGAGAAAAATACTTACTTGAAAGTACTCTTTCAATTTGTTTGTAGATAGCTTACAATTTACTTTCGGGAAGAAGGCTTTGAGATCTTTCAGGGTTATCCTGAAAAGTTCACAAGACAAATGATTTAACTAATGCTTCAACAGAACATATTTCTTTTATCCAAAGTACAATGCTTCCTAGCTAGCTTGGAATCAACCATAAAATGATTAAAATGTTTCCTTAGGAATGCTATAATTAGGCACAGTATCAACAAAGAGCACCAAAATAAAAATAAAATAAATATTTGCAATAAGAAAAACTTAAAAATAGTGGGAGAGAGAAAGAGATAAAAAATTGTCCCAAAGCATGGAATTATAACACACATAGTAGCTGCTTTGAACAATCAAAAGATGAAAACTGCTCGCTATTTTTCATAGTGTCATCTAAGCAGCTTTCCACAGAAATAATCAATAATAAAGTTCTTTTTTTTTTCTTAGGTAGGAAGAATAGGCTCAATGCATTTCTGGTAGATATTGCTGAGGTGTGAAAACCCATGGATATTATATGTTTTCACCTGAAAGCAACATTGCACTAACAGTATGCTCATCTGGTACACATAAAAAAAAGGAACAACAAATATACAAAGTGTAACAAGGTACAATATTTATTTCTTTACTAATACTTGAGAGGGCAAACCAGACTATCAGTGATGTCTAACTATATACTGGATCTTAAACATGGTAAGTGTCAGACTTGACAATGTACATCCTGATGGAGAAACAATGCAGAAAATACAGGAATAAGGAGATGTAACCTGGTTTAACACGCACAGAGTTCTTCCTTGTTAGTTGGCATACTTTTATGCCACTATCTACAAAGATAGACCATATATTCATATTGTGATAGGACACTTACACATTTCGTGGATTCTGCATGCCGTAAAATTCTTTGCGTAGCCATCGCTCAACTTGAAGTGGATAGGATGCAGACAAGGTATCGGAAACCAAGTGCCTAATACCATTGATCCACTGTTCACAATCCTTGGCTGATGTAGCTGTATAAACAGATAGGTTGTCTCACGATTAAAGCAATGACGAGGAAACTGCGAGCACCTCATCTACCCAACAAATAATTAACAAAATCTCTGATATGATGCAAAAATAGAAGAGAACATAATTTTATATATTGTCTTAGACATGTACAATACAGATGCTGATTATATAATATTTCTGTAATGACCTATGGACCAAGACTACCAGATTATACTGGGAAGCTCTTATTGCAGCTAGATTCAGTGGAGTATGTCCACTCCAAATGTTGACAAAAATTCACTGACAGAAACATTCGAGCTAGCGCAATGAAATTCGAAAGGGGTGTTGGCCATGTCAAGGGTGACGGATTAGCAAAGTTAGAAGTTAGTGGGCTAACTAGGCACACTGTGGGAAGTTAGTTCTGTTAATTGTGCTTTGGAGCTCTCGGGAGCACATAATTTCAGAAATACAGTTAAACGTGCTTGTAACGAACCTCCATATAATTAACTTTCTGGATATAACAAAATTTTTCTATTCCGTGCCGTTACTCCATAGAAGCACATGTATTTGAGACCTCTACGTAATGAAATGGCAGCGGGAGACCCCCTCGAAATAACGAATTTTCCCCGCCGACAACCTAGAGATTTCGCCCCAAATTTTGTCATTTTTGCGCGAGCAGCAACCGGAAGCACCTTCTCCACTGCGACGGAATGCAAAGCAGCCGCATCGCGCTTAGCGCACTCGAATTCACGGCGACTGCGAGGCGAGAGCGAGCGCACGTGTGCGTGCGTGCGAGCGAGCGAGCGTGCGCGAGGCGGGCCTGCATCCCCCGACCCGGCGATCATGCCGCCGCGGGCGTGACCTTTCCCCCTCCCTATCTCGCCGCTTGCTGCAGCTGGCCTAGCCCGCCAAGCCAGCACTCTCCTTTTCCAGTTGATGTTGCCGAAGAAAAAAAAAAATGTTTTTTTTTTTCAATGCGCTGGCAGCGCCACTCTTTGGTTACTGCGTAAGTCTCTGCGCTTCACTGCACTAACCTGACACTATATAAAGGTCATTTATAATCCGACGTAACACAAGCGCGCACACGCTACGTCAGCACTGGCACAGCCAACGTAACCGGCGGCTTCCGACGCGCCCCGACTCCTGACCCATTCGCGCGTTGGTTGCACCGACTGTGCCGACCCACACTGCCATTTTGCGCGAAGAAATAAAGGCGCCCACGTCGCTCCGCCGACGATCGCAGACAGCCGTTCAAAGTGGCGCGCGGGCTTGGGATCGTTCTGCGCATGCTCTGAAGATAACAGCCGACGGCGCGCGTGAGGAGATGGCATTTTGGCAGGCGCAACACAACTGGCGTAGCGTGACTGGCCGCAAACTACGCTGGCCTGTTCGCCGATAACGTCGGACTATAAACGGGCCTTATACGATGCTACGACGCCATCGGTAAGAGGCAAGAATCGAGTAAATACGGTAAGCGTTTCTTTTTGAATTTTCGTGCTGAACCTGCATATAAGCGAAATCCTCTTTATAACGAAGTTTTTCGGGAATTGGTCAATTTCGTTATATACAGGTTTAACTGTATTGCGCATAACAAGAGGAAACATGGTAGCACTAAAGTGTGCCTTGCAAGGAGCATACAAGAGAAAAGTCAAAGTTGCAGGCACTTTGGGAGCACTGTAGAAAGTTATGGTACTTGTGTTAATTGGAAACTAATTGTTAGTGGCACTAAACAGATGAGAACAAGGAAACAGATGTACAGTACGGTCCACTCTTAGAGGGAACATGGGAGCGCGTGGCCGGTGGCCCGCACGGCGCTAACTGGCGGCTAGATTTGTAAACGCGGCACATGCGCATGGAGTCGTAAGGGCGACGCGTGCCCCGCTTTGTCTGCTACTTCTCCGCCCCTGCACTCGGCGAGCGCTGGAGAGCGCACCTGTTTTCCCTGCGGTGCGATTTATCTAGCCGCCACTCTGCCTGCTGTTCGTCGGGTAATCAGCAAGCAGGAAAAAAATGTTTTTGTTTCTTGCTGCAGCCTCTCGCCAATTTTAACTTGACTCGGTTCCTGCATGTGGAAGCAATGTCCGCAGAAGCTCCATATTCGGATATTTGCGATATCAATTGGACATGCAGTTCTATGAAAATTATTCTGTTACACCCACACATGCGCGCAATGAAATACGGTGTGCATAGAATGACACATGAAAGTAAACGTGCAGGAGAAACTTTATTCATTATATTTTTGTGACAGAGGGTATATGGGGCCAGAACTAGCCACACAACTTTAGAAGGATGCAAAGCTGGTGTGTTGGCACACATCCATGCTCTGTAAGATGCGAAAAACACAGACCTGTGCAACGAAAATAGGACCTGAGAATAATTTCCTGAGTTGCTCTCAACTGAGAAAATTTACATGAAAAGTGGTTATGGAGCTACCCCTAACTGTGGAATTCTGTAAAAGTGATAACGAAGCCTGTCCCTTCTGCAACCTTGTGTCAATGCTAACTGATAAGCTAGTCATATGTTTTTCACATACTGCTCGCAGCAACTGGCCACTTTTCATAACACACAAGGCAATTGAAGCGCGATGTAGCGAGCACACCAAGTTTGCCCTTCCGACCATAAAATGTCCGCCTATTCAACAAGCGGGAGGCAGGGTTGGTATCAGTTGCTTCACACTGTGAAAAAAAATTTAAAATGCTGGCTCTCCCATCATCGAGAGTAGATGCAAGCATGAAATGGCTACCAGCAATGCAGATTGGTGCTGCGACACAGCACCAATCTGCCTTTTGAACATCGCTATTGGAAATGACAAATTAAACTTCAGTGTACTAGAAGTTACTGCTTGAGTGATTTTGTGAACAAACAGGAAGAAATCGGAAGCAATATTTTTTTTGTAACTTGTTTGGGCAGTAACTGCGGTCCTGTACAAGGGGTTGGGGGCCAGAAACTGCATTTTCTTAAGTTCTGACTGGTTGCCCGGATGATCTCGTTTTGCTCTCACAACAATGCCCGGATGTTGTCTCGTTCTCGCCCCATTTTCGTCTTGAGTGCCCGGATAACGGCTCGGGATTTTGGCTCAAGGTCTCTTGAAGGTCGCCGACAACGGAAGCTAAAAGCCATTTCATGCTTAAAAACGTCGGAAGGGCCAGCGCTCACTAGCGCACGCCACGCACTGAGGCAGAGAAGTAGCAGACAACGCGGGGCACGCACCGCCCTTATGAATCTATGCCCTTGCTCCGCATTTCGAAATTTCACCAGCAGTTAGCACTCCGCAGACCGCCGGCCACGCACTCGCGTGTTCCCTCTAAGAGTGGACTGTACTGTACGTGACATGAGTATAAACTTTCAAAAAACTTCATTTGAAAAACTGCTCAGAGTACAGTAGCGAACAAAATGATATCATATTTTTGTTTGCTGTGGAAAATTAATTACCTGCATTTGCAAGCTATTAGTTGCTGTTCTTTTTTCGATAATGTCAAAAGAAGTGTGCGATGCTGCAGCCAAAGCGACAGAGCTGGATTACATTTCGTTTGTTGATGGTGCCATAAAACTCTACTTTCCACTTTTTTTTCATTTCGTGCTGCTCACTGTTGCCTACATTTTCGAGTTTGTGTGAGAGGATATGCGTCCGATTTCTTTTTTTCTTTTCTCTCCTTCTTTAACTGTTGCGATATATCAAACCTTCAATAATATGCCAAGCATTTCACAATGCTAATCAGTTATCATTAAAATTTCTTCCACCAGAACGTACGTATTTTGACATACTGGTTTGTGTATACGATTTCCTTGCGAGATATTCTTGGAATACACCAGTTGTGTGCATGATGGGTGGGCTATACAGTGCAAATAACACAACATGCTAGTGAGTGTTCTAGAGGCTATTGTCCTAGGCTTGGCCGTCTGACATAACGCAGCACAAACTTTCTGAGCAGTTTAGTTCAGAGGACCCAAGATGCAAAATATATCTTTTAGCTCACTACTGTATATCTCTATGCATAATTTCACCAGACAGGGTGCATGTCAGACAAGAATTAGTGTTTCACAGGGACTTAAATTTCAATTCACTTATTTTTCCTTGATAACAAGGACGGAGCAGCCACATAAAAAATCCTAGATTGAGATCCTAGGGTAGCATCATGGCTTGTTTGAAATGCATGCACTGTGTTAAATTATGCATTCATGCGTACACAAATACACAAACACACATGCACTCACTGTGTGAAATTTTTCAAACAAACATTTGTTGAGAGTTTGTTTTTTTGTGTCCCCTTCCTTGTCCTCATCTGTTTAGAACTGCTGATACATATTTTGTCATGCACACTTGATGCCAAATGTTTATGAACCATGGGATCTCAGAAAACACTAAGCTTCCCAGCAGTATGTTACCATAGCCAGTAAAACCATACAGTGCCATGTTGTTTGCATATGCTAGTACAGACTGCACATCTGAATACCAGGCTGCCTTCCCAGGCTGCGGAAATATTCAGCTTTTCTCAGACCATTCAAGAATATAAAATGCTCAATCAATCACAATCCCGTGGTCTGTAAACTTTTGGTGCCGACTGCATCAACAAGCCTAAACTGCTCTTGTGTTATCTAGGGTTCTTCTAGATGCTTGTCGGGGGACTAAAACATTTGCTGTTTACTAACTGCCAAGTTATAACAAGATGAAACTTCATAGGAATGATCTGTGCTGAGGAACAGGCTAGAAATTTTTCAACATTGTAAATGCAATGTGGGCACCATAGAAGGTTTACAAACTGGCATCAAGGGCTTTAAAAAACTCCTTCAAGTAGCAAAATAAATTATAGAATTGTTGCTGTAAGCAAGCAAATCTGCATTTATGGTTGAAACTTTGTACACTTATATAGGGTGTCCCAACTATTATGCACCAAGACTTAAAAATATGCAAATGCCACGCAGCTGGACAGAACCTAGGTAATGTTGTTCGCCGTCGCTTGGAGATACCCAAACGATTTTTTGCATTCCGCTCAATTACATAATTAGTCTTAATTAATTATTCAACTTCTCAAATATTATAATTAGATAAAAGCATCAATGAGAAAATTGAAGAGCAACAGGGAACACTCCCGATACAGCTTTCTGTAGCTCAATATGGGCTACATAAAATTGTTTCCTGAGCATGAAAGATGCCCACGAATACACACAAAATTGTCACGCGACTGGCCGCTCGAGGCACTTTGCGTATATTCACGGGCTTTTTTTCACGCTCGGAAAACCACTTTTATGTAGCACATATTGAGCAACAGAAAAGGTGTATCGGCGAGTTTTACTTGTTGCTCTACGATTTTCTCATTGAGATAGAGAGAATAAACTTTATCCAAAAGAGCACAAGAGCGTAGCTAGCTTCTCCGCTCTGCAGTGGGTGGTCCCCTCAGTCCATGAAGTCCAGCGGCCTCAGCAGCCCTTCTCGCACGGTTGACTAGGTTGAGCGGGTCCATCGAGTCGGAGCTGGTCAGCGCTGCCTCCATTGCTGTGTGGTGGGGTGTGTTATGGGTGTGAGCTGTGGTGTGTTTGCGCAAGCCTATACCATGTGGTAAAGCGTTGCGCATTGATCTCAGTGTGGGCATTTATAGGAATACAGCGCAGGGTGTATGGTGTGGTAGACACTCAAATGTGGATATGTGTTTGTTTTGGAGTTTTTGAAATATTAAGGCTTCCTCTCGCATCAAGAGCATTGTGAGGCAGCGGTAGTGTTCTTCGTGAAAGGCGATAGTGTTGTAGGATGTGGTATGGGCTCTCATTGACACTTTTTATCTAATTATAATATTTGAGAAGTTCATTAAATAGTTAGGACTAATTATGTAATTGGGCAGAATGCAAAAAATAATCTCAGTATCTCCAAGCGATGGCAAAAAACATTACCTTAGTGCTGTCCAGCTACGTGGCATTTGCACATTTTAAAATCTTCGTGCATGACAGTTGAAACACCCCTGTATAAGACACACTCTATGATTTAAAAGCTTTCCAAGTTCAAAAGTGTTAATTTGAGAGCACTAACTGTGGGTAGCTGTATGTTAAATGCCACCTGTGCAATAGCAGTGGCTCAGCATGGTGCACAGAGGTGGCAAGGAGAATGCACGAGGGCTGTGAGAAAGTTTCACAGAAACCAGAAATGCCGCCCTTCCCGGGAAACCACTCCAAGGCTACAACAAGGACTGCACCAGATTCCAGGACCTGTTTATCTTTAACATTGCTTGACTGAAAATTGAGTTGTGATTCTGCAAGCTTGCACAAGTCTTCTGGGTTTTTCTTGTTGAAGTCCTATAGCACTTTGACGCAAGCAAGTTGTGTATCTTTTGATAACATTAAACATGGCCATTATGACCAAATGTCATACCAAGTAGCCCAAGTTGCAACTACCCATTATTACAAGTTCTAACTAACCTATCAAGAGAAAGGAATTATCAATATTATGTATATGAATATGCCAACAATACATATTTTAACTCATGTAAATGCCATGCCTGAGTATACTAGGTTGGCCGCTGAGACACCCCCGACCATGTACAATTCATGAACGCGAAACATTCGTACACTGGCTGTGCCATTTACTCGGAAGTTAGTTAAACTAAAATATTGAAGTTTTCTTTTTCTATGACAGATGACGCAACAAAGCTCCTTGACTTAATCAAGCCCTCTGAATATTATACTGACTGTCAGTGTTGCTCATGCCTCTCATTTCCCGAAATTGCGGAACAACACAAAAAGCCCTGCATGTTTTTTGAATGATGCAGAAATTCAAGAATTTCTTATGAACTCTGATTCAGAGGACTTCGATGCTGAATAAGAGGTGTCTTCAAGGGACAATGACAGCGATGAAGAAGCCATGTTGCCTGAGGAACACTACCTATCCTAATTAAAATAATTAATTAGCATAAATTTTCTTTTTGTTTAAATTTTCAGGTTCAAAACTTTGTACAACATATTGCCAACTAATACACTCAGCAACATATTGCCGACAAATAGCATTTGAATTTAAAGCCTGGTAATGTTGTTCTGCAGTGCAGAAAAACATCCAGCACCCAAAGGGTTGCTGGGTGTTTATCTGGGTATTTAGCAGGGCAATAAACGGGAAGGAGACAACAAATGTAGAAAAACTAACTAGGGTTTCAAATTGCACTAAGTATAGGAAAGTATCAAAACATAAGCAGTAACCAGCAAAGCCATGGGTATGGCTGCATATTAGGTGAATAGATAGCTGGCAAAAGTGCTATATTGAACATTCTGCCCTAAAAGTAGCATGCTAAGCAAGATTACAAGCAATGTTAACAAGCTGCAAGTACTGTGTGCCTACAAGGTATCTAGCTACACATTGCTTACCGACACAAGACAATGTCTTGAGGCGAAAGGCACTGCCATAAAATATAACAAAGCACTGGGCCGGGTCCCATCTTCTAGCATCTTCTGGCCACCGGTCAAATATCTTCGAGTTTCGTCCCAGACGAACTTCCTTCACTTCTCGCAGGTCAACTGAAATTCAGATGGATCCATGACAATTTTTAGTTTCAGAAAATCAAAATTTTAATCATTTAATGTTCAGTTAGAGTACAATTTAAATGGACAAATCTGGGTGCTAATGCATTCTTAATTAGTAAAAGCATGCACATAAAAGTTTCAAGCAAATTAAATATTTTGCACTTCAACTCCCTGTTTTAATCAAACAACCACTATTCAAAATTCTAAACATGTTCTTAATCTTATTTTTTCAAAGAACCCATGCACCTTGTCATGGGAATGAATGAAAAGTCAAGTTGAAAAAAGTGAACCCACTACCAAATCATGATAGGGTCAGCCAAAAGCATACGCTTTTGCTCCAAAAGTACAGCACTGAGCTGGAAGAATCAACTGAGGAACCAGATATTTAATAACAACCATATAAAACAAACAGACAATGAAGCCAAGGACAGCATAGAGGAAATGAGCAGTTTTTTTTAATTGAATTTATAAATAAAAATGAATGCAGGCTAGATTTGTTATTAGCTTCATATTCTTAAGGAAAAAGAAATGAAAGTGCACAACTCGCTGCCAGTGGGGGCTGAGCCAGCAAATTTAACCCTCATTCATACCTATCTGTAATTACAATAAAAAAATAGTTTGCTTCTCCTTTCCTTGGCTTCATATGGCTGTTAGATAGTACAGCATGTGCTTCAAAAGCTTAAACTATGACACTGACATTGTCACAATGGACAAGACTTTTCAAGCAAATATTACCTAGGGGCAATCATGCAAAATTGTCTTCTGTGGTATCATTCACAGGACAGCACGCCCATTGCTTTTGTTTTAAGCTCCTCCATTACTCATTTCAGACAAGAAAGAGACCTTTGCAAACTTTCTCTTATGAAAATGTAATAGTGTTTAATGCAGAAAGCCGTAAGCTGCAAACTATGAATCATACCAGAGGGAAAATATGGAAACCTAGGCCCGCAAATAATCATATTAAGCCAACAAACAATGAATTCAAGGAAAGCATGGGGGAAATAAGTATTTTTTCATTATTAATGAAATAATTAATTATGGATAAGTTATAATTTGTATTCTTAATAACGAAAAATGAAATTGAAAGCGGAAGAATGGAGAACTTTCTCTACAGCCCAAATAATTTGTTTAAACATAATTTGCCACATGCTTTTCTTGGCTTCATTGCCTTTGGCTTCAAACAGTTGTTACTACGAGTTGAGTCCCTTGGTTGCCCTTATTCTTCTCGCTCACTGGAGAAAACAGTAGTTTACAACTATAGTGCCGCATGTGTTAAGCATGTGTCAAGCGGAGAAAGAGATATTTGTATTTTCTCAAATATTGTGACTGTTTGTAAAACATGTTTTTCTTTCCAAGAACAGTCATGTAGCTGGCTCTATATTGTAATGAAGCCCTTAGCTCAATCTGTAAGGACGGCATTTCAAGTTGGGTTGTTTGTAATAGTTATCTCTCACATGTTTTATGTACACGGCCAGTACACATTCTTTCTCTGTTAGGCATTTGTTTACGCCCCTCCTGTGGAGCTCATGGGTAGAAGTTTTGAACAGTCTATCCAAGAACTGTTACACAATTAATCTTGTATATAATGTCCTGCAAGCTTTACGGTTTAAGTCTGCCTCAGACAGCATTTTTGTTTTGTTTACTGCCTCTATCTTAATGAAATGATTCATCCCGATGCAAACTAATCAGTGTATATGCATTTTCATACCAGATGAAGTTACCACTGCCTTTTTCCAGTGACATCAATAACAAAGTTTATTTCTGTAACGCCATATTTGCACGCATAAAAACTTTTTTTTCTTAATTCTCTCAACTCCTTCACAACTTGACACCGACTACAGTGTCTCAAGATCTGCTTTTTTTGTGATGTTTCATATTCGTGTGCTTTGTACTACAAATTATTTAAATTTAACGCTTTCTATGAGTAGGGGCCCAAAACAATTCTGTAGGTGGCAAGTACTTAATCAGCCATGTGAAAAAATAGTACAGCCCGACTCAGTTCTTCCGTTGCTTTGGGAAATCGAAGCATTTTCATTTAAATGAAAATGTCATTGTAAGATAAATGCACCCTGCATAGCGAATGAAAACTATTCAAGAAACCGAGTTAGCATTCGGTAATTGTTCGATTTGTATTAGATTCGGCAATATCATTCCTATGTAATTCAGTTCCAAAAATGCACTGTTTAACACACCCATTAATTAACGATAGAAAAAAATAAAATAAAAAGAAATACATGCACCTTGCAGTTGCATAGCTTATTGACAAGACTTGCTGCAATATTTTTTTTTTCTTTTTCTTTCACCAGGCCAAAAAATCAATGACCACGCCGTTAGGAGTCACACCGACTAGCATAAAAAACTACTTCTGAAACAAAATGTTACAAGGGCCTCTGCGTAGTCTCGCTAGACTCCAGAGTCAGTCTTTCAGAAACTGCGTAACGCAACCAAAACGGCAACCAAACGGCAGCCCTTAGTTTTGCTGAAAGGGGAGTGGGGAGGGGCAAATAGTGACTGGATGATGGGTAAATTACGAAACGAAAGAAAACAAAACAAAACATATATATAGATATATTGCTAACCCGCTCCTTCTTCCACTGTACGCCCGGTGACTGGCCGCCACCAAATGACCTGCCGGGTTTCCAGCTTGATCGAGAAAGTCCTCTTCTCAGGCCGACCCTTCTGGTAGAACTTGATAAGTGGCGTGCCATGTTCCAACTTCCGAATGATTTGTTCAATCTCTGGCAGGCACGACAAGGCAACAGGTACGCTGCCGTTTTGATGCACGGACGAGGCCATCACTGCCAATGGCACTTTTATGAACAAACCAGTAAGCAGGGCTCAAACAACAGCGCTCCGGCGATATTTAAAAAAAAGGCCAGATGTCTTTTCCAAAAAATTTTCGCGACTTGATGGGCCAGCGGTGCTTGAATTTTGATTAGTCTTTGCGTCCGGCTTGGTCATGGCATCACCAAAAGTTCTCGCGAACGCTCGTGGATCCTCCCACTCAAGTTAGACTAGATTAACCAAACACAAAATTCACACAGCTGTAGCACTACATCTTGAAAAACTATTTCACGAGTAACCTAACGCACAGGTTACCGTGCTGTTTTAGTCTGCTCCACATAGAAAGCTCTCCACACTCGGAGCACGGAAACCGCAGCTCCTCGCGCGCCGCTGCAGCAGGCCTTAGCAACATAAACAAAAACAAAACGGTGACAGTGTTGCCAATCTACTGTTTTAGCGATATGAACCACCGTGGATGCGACTGCTTTGTTTGCGTCGTCACATGTTCATAAAAGAAAAATGTAAAGATTGCAAAGCTTTTTAACATGCTGCGTTGCATGAGCCAACATTGTTAGATGGTGTGTGCCGTCAATCGTTAGAGAGGATAAATTAGTAATTATTATTTTTTGCGGGTACTTCAAAAATATCTTTCGTGGTCGGTCAAGGTATATCACCAGGGCCGTGATTTTGTAGCGAGGCATTATGACTTATTCTACTCTAGTCTTATCATCCACCGCTCACGGCCCGCTGATCCCGTTGATAACGCGAGCGGACCGTCGCTCCGACCACTGACAAAGCGCGATAAGCGCGAAAAGGCATTATTACCGGAAATGCATCGCTACAAAATACCGGCCCAGGCCCAGGGCCGGTATTTTGTTGCGATGCCTTATGACTTATTCTATACTAGTCTTATCATCCACCGCTCACGGCCGGCTGATCCCGTTGATAACGCGAGCAGACCGTCGCTCTGACCACTGACAAAGCGCGATAAGTGCGAAAAGGCATTAGCACCGGAAAGGCATCGCTACAAAATACCGGCCCAGAAGCTCTAGAGCACGCTTTAATACCGGATGCATTTCTTACATTGTCATGCCTGAACCTCTGATTTCAGTGCACTAGCTGTTAGCACCCCGATCTGGAGACTTTATTTTTGCTGCGTGTATTGGAGCCTAACAAATAAGCCTCGATATCATGGTGTTAACAGAGCCATCCATGCCGCACTCATCAGTTTCGGGTAGTACAAAACGCGAAGTCCTGCGCGAAGTCCTGCGGCATACCAGCTCGTCTAAGCTGCGCTGCGGCGGGAATTCTGGTGAATTTCGTGTACGGGAGGCATTGTAACAAGTCTTCCTTCGCCAAGGAAGCAAATTAAGCGCTGTACCGAATGCATGCGCTGCACACGAGAAGTCACAGACGCAGTTTCGCTGCGCTGCCGCTTTCGAGTATGTAACGCTCGCTCAACTTCATACTTTGTCAAGCTGCAACGGCCGACTGTTATAATATGTGTCTATTCGCTTACCGTGCATCAATTCAGAATTGTGGCTTCTGAAAAATGAAGTAATCTACTAATAAAACTAATGTAACAACGAATAAGCTGCTGGCGTTAGCACCGTGATTGAGCTTGACCGGTTCTGGTACGTGTTAACGCTGCGACTGTCGGCCACCACACATGCTTAAGACGTAAAAGCACATCGGTAAATACTGTGATTAATTGTCTGCAGCCTTATAGTTCACGCGCAGTAATTTTGCTAGCAAACAAATGAATAATGACAACAAATGAAACTATATTGCCGCTGCATTGCTCTTTCTCCATAAGCTTACGGAGAAAGAACGATGCAGCGGCAACATAGCTTCATTTGTTCTCATTATTCATTTGTATACAGCAACACATAATGAGACAACATATGTTTAAACACCACTTTTTACACAGTCCTCTGTATGTCCTCTGGATTCCCTTAACTTCATGCTGTAACTAACTGTCTGTACCACGTCAGTTGATGAATATTGTTTCTCTTGTCCTCTCAGCAACGTGTTCTAAAACATGAAAAAGGTAGAAGGTTCTGAAACAGTTTGAACCACTGTATCAACTTTCGATTAATTACGTGGGCCACTTCACCATCAGAAATCCCCTTATGTCCTGTAAATTCCTGAGTGTGGCAATTTTCTAATAGTAATTAAAAAAAAGAACACCGCTATCCTACTGCGAGTCTACTGCAATTTTGCATTTTCGCTTCAGCTTTTTGCATGTTAAGCAAAGAACGGGGTGTACTCTTGAAGAGATGATCCACAGGCAATGAACACAGGTACCTTTCTTCTAGCTGAACACCAAAATAAAATAATGAAGCCTGAACACACAAAGCAAGCGAGGCCGGCAGTACAGCCCAAGACTTATATACTACCAAGTCAATTTCGTTGCTCACCACCAAATCACAGCACACTGTGTTCTAAACTCCATCCTGTCAGACCGATGAACCACATGACAATTCACCATGCAACAATAATGGCGGTGATGACGCTTGGGGACCACCCATTACTCAGTGTGTTCGATGGGTCCCTCTGCTTTCGGCAACGTTTGTTGGACAAAGAGTGCCCGCTTTCGTTGACCTGTCCAACAGGCGGTAGCGCACAACGTCGTATGGACGTTTCAAACACTTTTCAAGTGCATGAACTACGCACAGAACACAAAACAACACACAAAATAAGCAAGGCCCGTGTTGCTCTACGGGGCAGCGTCTTTTCTGTACTACCCAGCCAACTTCGTTGCCCGCTACCAGGTTCCGCCACAGTGCATTCAAAACTCCAGCCCGTCAGCCCATTAGGGACAAGGAGATAGCATGGTACCACTTTCAGGGAGCACGCCTCTAACGTGGTATAAGGGATAACACAGTGTGCTGATTGTAGTTTGGCTGCCGGCACTGAAACGAAGCACCATGTGGGTGCCCTCCTGGACACTTCTGTAAAGTGTCCTCGAAACAAGGGAAGTTGGTAACTCAAATATGACTGGCCTGGGGAAACTGCAAACACAGAACACAACATACACGGCGTATCTTCATAAAATACAATGCATGGCCACTGGGTGCGGTCGTCACAATGCAATAAGTCAAGGCAGTTTTTTGAGTAAAAGAAAAATTTAAATCAAATAGAATCGTGTAGCACACTATAGAACAGGAGCCACTGCTGTCTCAATTTAGCAACCACACGAATTCTCAACATGTGGTATGTGCATGTGTATGTTATCATGCAATATTTCCATTTGACTGTAAGCGGAACTGCCTGTGTAGCACATTTCTTTCTTCTTCTTTTTTTTAGTTTTTTTAGTTGGAATGGATTTTTTCAAGATGGCCAGTAAAGGATAATGCACTTTGATCCGTTCAAATGAATTATATGAAGAGGCAGGCATCACTCGCAAATGACCATGTAGCTAATTAAAATAATGCGCCAAAAAGCTTTCTATATTATTCACTTGTTGAAAGTGTGAAACTGAAACCAAGATGTAGTGAAGTTCTAATAGCTTAGAATTCCTTAGAGCAGCATCACTTCCAAGATATCAGTCACCAAAAGGTGCTAAATTATGCATTGGTGTTGCAGTTATTATTGTTGCAAACTACTCGAGAGAGGCTCTTCTCAAACTGTTAACGGGAACACCAATATATTTCGTACCACATTTTGGAGATGTAGATCTCCGTATTGGTCTTGAGATTTTCGCAAAGCATGGCATGACTTCACATTTGCTCAATTTCAACATCTAACAAAGTTAACAATTAAAAAAGTAAATAGTGAATCTTTTCAATTATAGCTACCTGGATATTGCAATTTTTTTGTGGAAATAATGTCAGCCTCTTCAGATAGCGAATCTGAAGAGGCTGAATTGTGCTTTCAAGGTAATCATATCTTCACTGTAATTAAAAATAAATAAATAAATAAATCCCTGCATTTTACAAGCGTGCCTGAATCTAAACATGATATACGGCTTCATGCCTGAAAAGGGAGGAAAGTGGGACAATAATGAGCGTACAGGATGAGGTGGTGGTCTGTCCACCATTGCCCAATTTTTCGCGGCACAGCCTTTTTTTTTCTCACCATGAATGCAGTATACCTGTACCTAACACAAATATTTGCACTGTGTCGTGGGCTATAGGTTGCAGCATATATGTATTTGACAAGACAAAACCAAATATTGTCATGTGAATGCTTTCAAAGCTGTTTCCAGATACTTTTGATACACAGCTAAAGAATTTGTCACCCTCAAGGAGACATGATAGCTATTTGCAACGATCCAATCTTTTTTTTTTTTTTTAATTCTTTTTAATGTCTCGTTATTTATCATAGGTGAGCTGTGAACCACAGCACCACTAAGGCTTCCCTGGCGTTGCTTAAACTTTGTTTCTCAGCACACACCTCTAGTTTCAAAGCAGGCAATGCGGCAGTGTGCCCAGGTGATCTCTCATGCCATGTAAAGCAGGCTGCAGCACCAGTCTTTCCAGTAGTAGAGTTCACCCGCAATATTCGCAAATATACAAGTATAACATGTGCATGATTCAAACTTGAACATAGCTTTTTTTTTCAGCATGTGTTGTATGAATTAAAGTATTGTTTTGTTGTGTCTGTTCTCTTGTCAACAATCATAGCTAGACTGATTGCGGAGGCTGGCTTGCATAAGTTGAGAGGAGAGTTCCGGTTGTAAGGATGGACAAGTCCATCTAAATGGCAGACATTTGCTTCCATCACTGGAAGGGGACAGTTAGGACATGTTTTGTCCAGTGCAAAGTGCCGCCAGTTTCAAGTACAGATGACAGCTGGTGTAAGGGCCATCCCAGCCTGCAGCCTTCCAAGTGCAACTTCCTCCACCCTAGTAAGGTGAGGGGGGAGGGAGCAGACAGGGTGAAATAACAGCATGTGTGTCCTACCGCAGGCAATGTTTATGACCACAGAGTAAAGACTGATTTAGGCAGTGGTGGCATTATATCATCATCATCATTTAATAACCCTTAAAGGCCCCTTTCAGGGTATTACATAAGGGGGAGGCAAAAACAGAAATACAGAGCAGTCATGATATCAAAAAATTGTATGAACGCTAAATATAGGAAAAAAGAAAAATAAGTATACATATACATACATATATATAAATAAATAAAAATACAGCAATAGTAGTAAGACGTGGCACAGGTGTAAGCAAGGTGATTAGGTTTGATAATGGGCTGTCAGTAACTGCTTGAATTTTGAGCTATCACGCTCAATAACTATTGATTGTGGCAGTTCGTTCCAGTGCTCTATTGTGATGGGCAGGAAAGATTTATGAAATGCGGTGGTAGTTCCATGAAGACGTTGTATACTTAAGCTGTTGAAAAGTCGACGAGAAGTGCGGTGAGGAGGAAGAAGAAGTGTATTACGCAACTGGGGAAAATAGTAGTAGAGTTTGTGAAAAGACACAGTTGTGCAATTGTGCGGCGAGCTAAGTAGAACTTTATAGATCTGTTCCTCTTTATAATGTTTTCTGGGTTCTTATGCTCCGTAGCACTAGTCCAATTTAGTTTCCATCGGGTCAAGCTTATTAGTTTCCCGTTTGTTACCCTTCTCTTCCCGATTACGTCCAAAAAGAAAACGGTGACAGCGCACCACCAATGCAGCATTGTCCATCAATGGCGCCCACGTTGATTGTTGCATGTCACTGTTGAAAAAAGTCACTTCACAGAACCTGCCGTGCAGCGAAAAAGGATAACCATCACCTTGTACAGATCGTTGTCGGTCGTTGAGCTCAACACGGCTCACAAAGTCAAAAGCTAAGAGGAGGTGAATGAAGGCACAAAGGATTGCTCAACACCTACATTTGCCGACACTGTCTTGTGGCCGTTAATGCCTTACACGGCTACTCCAATATACAAGGTTGCACAAACAGAAAAAGGGCTGCGAGTGCTCGACAAACTGTCAATATTGAAGATGCGACCTAAGTGCCATATGGAAATTACAGGCTTCATTTAGTGCAATTCATATCTACAACCACTCCAAAAATGTGTTTAACTTTAAATCTAGCCATCATGCAGCGATAACAAGC
Source organism: Dermacentor silvarum (assembly GCF_013339745.2). NCBI lineage: Eukaryota > Metazoa > Arthropoda > Arachnida > Ixodida > Ixodidae > Dermacentor > Dermacentor silvarum. The sequence goes on along the minus strand of NC_051154.1, from coordinate 76,704,623 downwards.
TTATTGAGTGGGTTTTCAATAGTTTGTTGGCTTCCTATTCACCTTCAAATATTATTTTGTGTGGTAGTTTTGTTTCATCACTAGTGCTGCCACAAATGTTACCAGATGTTAAGTTGTTCTAGATTGTAAGTTATTTTTCTGTGGTCCCCTAGAGAATCTATCGATGGGGTTCTACTGTAATTTGCCTTGCCAGTTAGAGCGGATTGACCCAGGCATCTCTAACAAAAAGAGGGAGCAAAAGGATGGATAGTTGGGCGAGTTGGTACGGTAACATATTGTCACGTAGTAGTGACAATATGTTACCGTACCAACTCGCCTGATTCTTTATTGGGCGAACCTGTGCCCACAAAAGCAAGTTACACTTGAAGCACAACGATAGCGGCGAACACAGTCGGCGATCGTCGAAATCTGATCAGTGGCGAAACGCGTCGGCTTTTATACCTGAGTCATCGAAGGTTCCAGATTAATCCCTGATGCCCGCGTGTCTTCCAGAAAGTTCTAGACAATTCGCGTCGCTCATACAATCAGATTACATGGGCGTCGGTGACCACAGACGACGGATAGAAGCATTGATAACGTCCGAGAAGCTTCCAATGCAGGCGCGTCCTGCGCCGAGCGATAACGTTTAACATTTGTCAGCCAATGTTGAAAGCGGCCACCGGTGAAAGATAAACATGTGTACGTGTCAATATTCTTATTCATATTCTATTATCAGAGGGAGATTTCCTCTGTGTAAGAATAGAATAAACAGTTGAAACAAATGAAAAACGTATTCATCTCCCTTGGAGTTGGAACAGTTAACTTGCATGCATATCTATAAAAGGCTGAAAATAATACCCCGGTCACACAGTGAACTACCGATAGCGATTGAGTCCAATCAGGATTGAGTTTCTTAATCGCTATTGGCTCCTTTGAGCAATCTGCAAAAGGAAGCTAATCACGGTTATGAAATTGCACCATGTGACTGGGGTATAATATGTATCATTAATAGGAATTATAAAAAAAAAAACACACAAGTACTACAACATACAGTAAGAGTATGCAAGTATTCAGACTTTTCAAATAACACATAAAAATTCATACATTCAATTCACTATTCGTAATCTGAAACAAACATGTATATTTTTAATACTGTAGAATATATCGCACATATTTTTAGGACAGGGCGTTTTATCAAATAACCTTCCGATCATTGATCAATGCTTTAATTCCCATATTTTCTTTATTGCGGTTAATTGGTTGTGTTGACATGAGTAATATGAGGCAAACGTCGGCACCAGTGTACCCGCTTCGCTTACTCAACAGCAAGGAAGGAAATTACAGACCGAGCTACGATGCTTCGACACACGATACTTGCACGTCTCTCAAGACAAACATCACCCATGAAGACTGGACTGTAAGCCAGCAGGACAAGTTCGGCTTATGATGGTATCCGAGTCAGTTTGATATGCTTAACTCAAGTAAATTGTCACTGACGTGGTATTAAAGGCAAACGCTAATTCAAATAGCACAGTTTGTTTATTTTTCCAAGTTTATGTAGAAAGATTATTCTTTATAAAATATTTTCGCCTACATGTGCGAATTCACATGGTTAAGTAGCTGATTAGTTTAGTAGATTTAATGTTCCAAATAATTTGGTTCAAGCTTCAAATTGATGTCCAGCCCTATCATTTTTATATAGTACATTGGCTGGGAATCAGCCAACCAACAAGCATTACAGTGCATCTATGGCTTGAGGAACAAATGGAACTAAACAGCAGGCACCTTTAACAGCTTGATCTCATCATGCAGAGCACAACGAAGACCAGTGTTGCCTCTAATACAACAATCCCAGACTGCCTGCAATTGCTAGTTTTTGCCACAAGTAGACTGTTCATCCAAATGGCAAATATTGGGTAAAAAAATGAGGTCTTTTAATTGTTGCACGAGAGTACTTTTTAAAACCTGCAACCTGGATAGCAAGTGGAAGACTTTTTCATCTGCTCAAACACACGTTTTCCTGAGATATGATTGCACAGCTTGTTACCTTGCTGTAGCCGAAGCTCTTCAACGCAACTTATAGCAATGATATGTACAATGTACGCTGCAGGCAGGCATGCTTCTGTGCCAATATGTGTGAGATAATTGTAGTTTCATCAGTGCCTCAATACAATTAGTACAAAATAAACAGAACATGCAAATGTATTCTTTGTGCTAAAGTCTTGCATGCTTTGTTTATTGGCACCTCAGACATATGGTGTCATTTATTTATTCTATTAACATAGTGCTGTAGTTCAGAACTGATGAATCACTTTTAGTGTTTTGCAATTGTTCACTTTAATTTCTATGCTCTGAACTCTTTGTCTGGTAGGTCCAAAACTTTACTTGCACAGGCACAGTGTGTAAACAGGCATTGAAAACATGCATTGCAAGTGCTAATAAATTAACCTTACCCTGGCAGCTATTAAAGTTAAATCATTAACTCTAGTGAAATGCACTTTAAAGAAATTACTGAAGAAAAATTGAAAACACATTTCATTCACACCTGATTTGGTGCATTTGGCTTTCGGTCATGATACTGCCTTTCTTCTGCATTGGTTCGACTGGTGCCTGTATTAGTGGTTGGTGAAGCAGTGCAATCATCTGACTCCAGCTCAAAGCCACACTGCACACACAATTCCACAATGAGCTTTAAGATAGCAATGAGTAATGTGTTGCCAGGCAAGCAAGACTGCCTAGTCAAAAGATGCAGTTAGCCTTTCCTACATGAAGTCCATGCAGCTAAACTAAAAAAAATTGACAAACACTGTTTCCAACTTCAGTAGCTATGGTCTATTGGTATGGCGAGTGAGGGGTCACCGAGTAAAAAGCAAAGGCTACATTAAAGTGATATTTTCAACTGCATAAAATGAAACAGCAAATGGTTCATACATGTAATACTAAAGCAAAGCAGATGGAAAAACAGGCAATTTCAGGCCAAAAATAATTTAGATGTTTGCTGCTGTTCAAGTTATGCTTATTGTTCTCAAAACAGTCATTTCTTTTGCTTACTTCACATAAAAAAAAAATGATAACACATATTACACGTAAACTGTAGTAATTACAAAAGAAAAACAAGGAACAGACATAGGAGTATGTTTTGACATAACATGATCTTTATTGAAACGCAGAGATCTTATTATTGCACCAAAGTTGAAAAAAGGCAGTGCTGTAAAGCTACAGTAGGACACAGAGTGAAATATAGGGCAGTACCAGTGAATATAGAGCCTGCCTAAAAATTAAAAAAAAAATATATATTACTTATTGAACAAAAAATCGATTCCCAAAGAATGTAACCAATAGTCTACTTGGTCCCACACAATTTTATTTATATAATGTAAAAGGTGTCCATACAATTATGGCTTACCATTTTAAACCTGCATCTAAGTAGAAGACCCCAGATTGGTTTTGACCACCTGGGGACTTTTAATGACCTCAGAAATCACGGCATAAAGGAACTGAAGTGGTGCCTGCTCATCACAGAATATACGTGCAGTATTAGTTACACTGAATAATTATTTGTCATAACATCACAATAACGAGTTCCTACAATGATGTCTACACATATACAAAAAATTTTAAAGCATTCTACATTGTTTGAATCCTGAAATTGTGGTATTATAGCATACTCTATACAAATGCGCCTACATCGAGTTGCTATACAAGCACTGTAGAAACGCTAACCCCTTTCTTGTGTCTTGTGACACACGCCATCATACGAATATTGCAAAACTGAACCTAGTCACTCTCTAATTGAACATGTTCCAAAATTTGGCTGATTGTATTTGCCAGTGCATGAGAGCTTGCACAGAGGACTCTTCGGTGCATCAGATTCAAGGGTCCACCTGGAAGATAAGCACATGAAACAAGACTAGTTGCATTCTGCAGGCAATAAGAAGAATTTCACTTGTCTGGCTTTCTACAGAAGTAAATTTTGTACACAAATACGGTAAAAAACTAACAGATAAAAATAAGTAAGAGGTAGCTACGAGTGATACACTACACACATCCTTTGGTGCACCATTAAGTTTTGACAAGCTGAAAAGATAGTTGAAAGGTAAAGATGCAAAGTGAATGTACAAGTCAACATCGAAACAAAAGCAATGCTACCCCCTAGACAATTAAGCGAATAAAATTTTTCTGTAAGATCTTAGGTGTCAAAAGTGATTGGCTAATATCACATACCTTGAGTGTCCATGACAACGCCTCCAGCCTCAGTAACAATTAGTGCTGCTGCAGCCATGTCCCAAACATGCATTCCAAATTCATAAAAGGCATCGGCCCCACCACTTGCCACAAAGCACATGTTTACTGCTGTGGAGCCCAGGCAACGCAATCTGGAATGTTGGGAAAGTTTCCATGCTAGTACATATTTGGATAAAAAATTATCAAACCCCTAGGAGAAAAAGATTGTGTCATTAGACATGGCCAGCACAACATGTGTGTGCCACTTAAAGTACCACAACAGAAGCTCCCATTAAAAACAACCTCTGATTTTTAGATTTAGAACCGGCTTTAAGCGACATAAATGTACACTGGCTTACGTTCACCACGAAAGTGCTTACTGCCATACACATCACTGCACTTTATAATCAAAAGTGGACTAGCTAACCCTCCTCTATGAGCTGTGCTGACTAGATTTTGTATACACAACATTAACCCCTTAAGTGCTCTATTTTTTTGACAATTTCCGAACCAAAAGTGCCTATTTTTTTTATTGCTGGTTTCGAATCTGATTGTACTAAAAAGTAGCTAGCCGATGTTGAAAAAATATTTGCACCACATACTTAGTGAAATCAACACAATAAAGTTTATTTCGGAACAATACATAGGAGACCAGCTACCTGCTGCTAATATAAATAAAAACCTTATAAAATACAGTTGCCGACGTCACATATTTGTTCCCTTGTGTAGGCTAAGTACCCTTGGGCTATTTCACTCGGGAAGCTTCGGGACTGTGTGGAAAATTTCGAAACATGGAATATCGCAAAGCGGCTTGTTGCAGCTCCTGCACCAAAAGCGAGTTTCTTTTCTCAACTTTTTCCCGTTTTCTCCTCGCTTCCGACAGCAAATGAAGCATTTTCTTGTTGGTGCTGCTTTGGTTTCGCTTGGCGGGATGTAAGAAGCAAAGTGCCGTTCCTTGAGACGCACAGCGTCAAGCACATCAGACGGTCGGCCGCGCTTTGTCTTTTTTGAAGGATCAAGGTACCTAGTCAGGATCGCCTCAATTAGGGCGAGGCGGTAGTCAAGGTGGCTCATCTTCCCTCCGTCTTTTTGGTACAAGACAAAAGAGTTAAACGTCGCTTCATCGATCAAGTGTCGAAAGATCTTCTTGTAGTAGATCGTCTGCCGTTTTCTAGGGACAGGGTAGTCGGACAGCATCTGATCTGACTTGTCCACACCGCCCATCGTGTGATTATAATCACGCACGATGCTGGGCTTTGTGACGTCTCGCCCTTTAGAATCTTTGAAAGTCTCCATGCTTGCAGTGTGCACTGTGCTCATGACGGAGACTACTTTTTTGTCTCGCCATTGGAGAGCAATACATTTACCGCGCTGGTAGGCTTGCACCTCTCCCTTCTTCAGCTTCTTCGTCTGGAAATCTGGAGGCATGTCTTTTCTGTTTGGTCTCATGGTGCCATACACATCCGTGCGGTGCTGGATGAGGAGGTCGACGAGTTCTGGCGAAGTATAGAAGTTGTCTATCGTCAGGCAGTACCCCTTGCCTAGCAAAGGCTCGATGAGCTTCATAACAACTTTGGTACCCATTGGTGAACAAGGTTGAAGATTTGCTGGCGTGCCTAGATTTGTGCCTTTTCCTGTATAGATCAAGACATCCCACACATATCCCGAAGATGCCTCACAAAGCAAGAAAAATTTCAAGCCGAATCTTGCTCTTTTGAGCGGGATGTATTGCATCCATCCAAGTCTTCCTTTGAAGAGCATTAGACTTTCGTCTATTGATATGTCTCTTTCTGATATATATGCCGAGCGGTAGTTCTTCAACAATCGCTTCAAAAATGGCCATATCTTGCACAGCTTCGGCTGTGGATGGCTACTAAGATCGGTGATGCTGGCATTGTCCACAAAGTGCAACATTCGCATAATTAGCAGAAACCGGTGGCAGGACATAACCTCTCCGAAAACAGGTGTAGACAACAACTTGTTCTTGGACCAGTACCACTGCTGTCGAGGCTTGTGAGCTATTCCCTGCAGTAGCAGGAGTGCAAGGAATACCCACATCTCTTCCTTTGTAACCGGCACCCATTTTTTGAGGCGGGAGTGTTCACTCGGAGGAGAGCGTTTCAACGTTTCAACCGCTTTGCGATTGGTTTCGTCTACCACTAGTGATATGAATTCATCGTCCAGAGACTGTTGAATATATTCCATAAGGTCATCTGACGATGACAAGTTGAAAGTCTTGCCTGGAATGGCCAAGAAGGGAAAGCGAGGAGGCTTCACAGGAGGATTGTCCACATCAAGCAGGATCCACTGGCGAGCACTCGCGATGTTCGCTTCCGAGCTGTCTTCATCATCACCGGAGGAGCTGCTCAATTCACCGTCATCGCTGTCATCACTTCCAGACACAAGATAAACATCTGTATCCGAATCATCATCACTCAAAGAAGATGACAAAAATGAAAAGCTTCTTTTTCGCATTGACGGACCAGCTATGCATGGGTCGCCGCCACCGCACGCCATCTTTTCATACAAAAACCGCGCTCCTACCACAGAACAAAACTAAATCATCGAGTAAATGCTGCCATCTGGCGCATTACACGCAATTTAAGCCGTAGACGAGCGCTTCTCGCCCTGAACGCTAGAGGGGTGTACCTATTCCGCTAGGACGAGCTCTGCTCGTCCAAAGCAGTTTGGGGACAGTTTGGGCAGGACGAGCTCTGCTCGTCCAAAGCACTTAAGGGGTTAACAGCAGCTCTGGAGAACAGATAAGTAGACTAAAGGAAGTTGGCTTCACCCAAAGGTTACTTTTTAGCGTTATGCAAAAATTGCTCAGGGATAAAAAAGCGGTGAAAAGTGTACAGTCAGCGAGTGCTCAAAAACTAGAACGGTGGTAATTCCCCATGTGCATCAAGTCCAACACAATGTGAACAAAATAATTAGAAAAAAAAAAATCAGGAATAAGAATAGTTTTCGAAGTCCCTAACAAGCCCATGTAAAGTAATTAACAATGAAAAAGGCATTGTACAATGCTTTGGAAAAAAGCACACTCATAAAAAGTAAACTACACCAATCAAGTGGTTTATAGCGTTCCTTTGAGCTGTGGGGCACCTGTATGTCCTGAATGCAAGAGAGAGAGAGAGAGAGAAAGCATTTATTTGGATCATCTAGGTCGTTGATCGTAAGCAGGAGTGGGTGGTGTCCTCATTCCTGGACTCCAATGGCCATGGCTGCTCGACATACTTGCTGGTCGAGAGCTTCTTGTCCCGCCAGGGTATCGCCGGTCAGCTGTACCTCCAACCGCTCAAATGACGTGCTAGGCGTCTTTAAGTGTTGAGGTTTGTCCCCGCACCCCCACGAGATGTGAAAGAGTGTAGGGCGTAGAGTGTCGCCGCACCAGGGGCAGATGCCGCGATATGTTTGTGGGTATATTTTTCTGTATTTATGTAGGTTTGGGAATGTGTTTGTTTGGATAAGCTTGAGAGCTACTGCCTCTTCAGTGCTGAGCTTTTTGTGAGGGGGAGGATAAATCCTGAGGTTGAGTCGCTGGATCTAGAGTCGGTCGCAGTAATTGGATCGCAGGGGCACAAAGGTAAAGGGTGGGGATGGATGAGACGATTGTTTTTGCCCCACTTGGTTGATTAGCACTCGAGCTAAGGCGTTCGCCCTTTCGTTCCCCTCCAGCCCCGCGTGACCCAGCGTCCACGTGATTTGATGGGATTCTTGCAGCCTCAGGCCTAGAATCTGAGCCGCCAGCAGCGGTGTTCGTCCGTTCATAAAGTTACGGCAGGCTTGTTGCTAGTCGGTAACGACATGAACTTCCCTGCCCACCCTGTCATGTTGTTTTATTACTAGCGCCGCGGCTATGGTCTCAGCCGCAGCTGGGGTATCTGCCCTGACGGAGGCCGCAAGGGTCAAGGAGTTGTCTCTTCCGTTCACGGCGGCTACCACGAAGAGGCCCCCTGCAGGGTACGCCGCCACGTCCACGTACGTTACGTTCGGGTCACCCTTGAATTGTCGGCACTGTGTGTCGGCGCGAGCCTTGCGTCGTCCTTCGTGGAGTTCATGACTCATGTGCTTTGGTATGGGGTTCGCTTTGATCTTGCTTCTGACCTCGGGCGGGAGTGATCATTGCCCATCGAGGGCACGAAGCTCCGTTGCCGTTCCGGTCTGGTGGAGGATGGCTCTGCCCACCGCCGTGTTCTGTAGTCTGGCTCTTTGCAAAGCCATTACCGCGTCCGACAGCTCAGCGAAGGTGTGGATCCCGAGAGCCACTAACTTCTCGTTTGAGGTGGTAACAGGGAGACCCGAATACAATGCTAGCTGCTTTTACATATGCTTAAACTGTGCAAAGACGAGACACAGCAAGGACAACAGGACAACATTTTCGCTAACAACTGTTTGATATTATTGCCTGAGAAACTACCTTATATATATGATGTGCAGCCTGGTGGCTGCCCAAACTACCTTTCAGTGAGCACAAATGTTCTTGCATTGGGCCGTTTTGTGCGCGCCATCTGATAGTTTCTCAGGCAATAATATCAAACAGTTGTTAGCAAAAATGTTGTCCTGTTGTCCTTGCTGTGTCTCGTCTTTGCACAGCTTAAGCTTATGTAAAAGCAGCTAGCATTGTATTAGGAACCATGCTCCGCAAACAATGCTAGAATTTACCCACTCCCTCATTTCATGCTTCAAAGTGCAGAGAGCTCAACTAGCAGACAACTAAGTACAGTGTAGACCGCTTATAACTTAAGTCGCCGGAGTCGCGAATATCCGCACTATAAGCGGTACCGCACTATAACCAAAACAACTATTTTATTGCGATAATTGACACTTCAGGCGCATTTCTGCCATCGCTGTCACCGTGCTCCAGGTTTCGTATTCGCTTACTAAATAAATTAACAAGCACGATGTCATGCGCGCACAGGCAACCTTGAACACATCTTGCTCGTTGACCGTGGAAATGAACTGTCAAAACACTCGAGTGACGAAGCGCGGCGAGCGAATTGACCTTCGTGCTACCATGCCTCCCGCTTCAAAGCGTGCGCCGCATGGACAATACCTGGCCCACCGGGAAGTGTGACGAGCGACGCACCAACTTGTGACACCTAGGCGCGAGCGCGAAAACACGGCGCGCGGCGGACTTTCCCCATTGCAGATTGCTTTCAAGATAGGGCCAAGGCGATCGTATTGCCGAAATGGATCGTCACAGATTACGTCCTGCTTCGGTCCACTGAAATCGTTCCGCATTGCTTTGCTGGCAAAAATTCTCTCCTTCTGTTTGCGCCAGTCCCAAACGCAAGTTTCGGATTTTCCGAACGCCCGTGATGCGGCCCGATTTCCGTCCGACTCCGCACACATCCTCACTTTCCTTTTAAATGCGGCATCATGATGAACTCGGTACTTGATGCTGATAGAGCAGACGCAGAGAATGTGAAGACAGACGGTGGACTATTGCCTAAGCACCTGTACTGCAGCACATGGAGGAAGCTACGATAGCTAGGCTCGAGAGTAGCTAGGCTCGACGCGCGTGTGAGGCGGCCATTTTGAAATGCCGACATCTATATGGTAACGCAGATTTAGGATCGTACTCAATTCTAACGCGCATGCAATTTTTGGACCTGTTTTATCGGAAAAAAAGTGCGCATTAGATTCGAGTAAATACGGTATTTGTGGCTTGAGGGGAGCGTTTGCAGTCTAGGTTGACTGCCGAACTTCCAGGCAGCCGCACTGTAACCGGTATTTCGTGTCCCACAACTGCACTATAAGCGATACGCGTATACTTAGAGCGCTATGGGAAAATTAACGGGAGTCTGAAAAGACCGTATTATATCCGGTCCTGCACTATAAGCAGTTACGTTATAAGTGATCTATACTGTATACAACTAAGTATTGCGGCAAAGCCAATCTCTAGATAACAAGAGAATGCAGATCTGTGAATAGTGAGCGCAATTACAGGCAATGAGACCAAGACACCAACCTGCACTTGAAAATATAGGTAATGTATGAGCTTTAGGTCCAATCTCCTGATCTGCCACAGCAATGTAGCGCGGCCTCACTGTGCAAAGGCAGCTTCCACAGTGCGCACAGATCTAGCCCCTTGGTGCAACATGCTACATTTCCTTGGTGCAACATGCTACATTCCTGTTATAAAACTTTAGTTGTTTTAGCGGTTTTAGCACAGCCTAATAGGTGTTCTCTTACCACTATGCGTTCCTGTGCAAGCCCCGGGACAAGTGCAGGTGGTGCTGCATGAGCAGACATCATGCTATTGGATAGCCCATGATGCCATGCTAAAAGGCCCTATTCAGGGCCCATGGAAGCATCTGTCCTCTGTGTCATTCTGATATATATATATATATATATATATATTTTTTTTTCCAAGTAGTCAAAAGCTCCCTTTAGCATAATATTTAAGCATATACCACTTGCTGTCCATGGTATTATGTACGATTAGTTAAATGTAATTACCTATAATTTCTTTCAGAGTCTTCAAAAGTCCCCATTCGTGTTATATTCATGCAAACACAGCATGTTTCACACATAACACTGCAAACGAAAAATATAGGTTCTGGAGATACATCACCAAACATGACAATAATAAAAAAAAAATGCGTGAAACACATGTGCAGGCATATGCACATGTGTTTCAAAAGACAAGTGTTTCTCAGTCAGCGGCCAATATTTGAGCAAGCCATACATACCCCTGTGCTTTCTGCATAAGGTTATGCATGTTGCGGAAAACAAACTCCATATGGCCTGGGTCCCTACTGCTTCCTACTTCACTTATTATCAGAGCCTTAGAAATTTCTGGAAAAAAAGAACATAAACAATATATCTGACATAACAACGAAAGCATGCCCATTGCACGCAACTTTTACTACAGTGAGCAGCAAATCTAAATTTCGATGTGCCATTTTTTTTATTTCAATAGGAATTTTACTTTTGCAAAAAAACAACCTAGATGACCAGATCTTGCTTCAAATATACCAGTGTAAAATTTTGCTACTATAGGCTAAAACCGCAGTAATTACAATGAAAGTGCAAGCAATATAGTGCTGACTATGTGTGAAACAAACACTGCAGCACTGGTACTCATACACACGTACATGGATTACCTGAACTATGTTTGTTTGTGGCCTGTCAGTTTTAGAAAGGCAATTAACATTTGCCTTGAAGTAATGTATGCAACCAACAAATGCATGACAGCACCCGGCAGACAGTGAATTGGGCTTGCATAGACCTTTCAGAGTGTTCCTTTCTTTTTTTTTTTTATGCATTACTTTGGGTGCCAGCATGGCTCCTGCACATGCGCTCTGAGCTTAGCGAGATTGGTCTATTGTGGTGATTGGAACACACTTTCAACTTATTGCCCAATGAAGTTGGGTGTATGCTAGCTGGTAAATTGGGAAAAATGCTAGAGCTGTGTTCTAATTGCCACCACTCTCGGAGCGCATGTGCAGGAGCCCTACCTGTGCCCTACAGCATTGCTCGCTGCTTTCCCACTTAACTTGGGCTCAAGCAAACACTGAAGGAAATGCCGAGGACAATGCCATTGTAGATTGTGCGTGTACCAGTGCAAAGTCTGAACTTCTCGCTTTCTTCTCATCTTTCAATCCCCTTTCCTCTTTCCCCAGTGCAGAGTAGCTTACCGGGTTCAGCCTGGTTGACCTCCCTGCCTTTCCCTAACGACTTCTGTCTCACCAGTGAACTTTAGCGAAGGGGGAGGGGGAGAGATTCTTCAAACCTACACATATTGTAGAATCTTTTTATTCTCACCTCCTAGCCTTTTAATTTCTAGGGCGAAGCAGGTTTACAATGGTACGAGCACAACACATTTCTTACCATGGTTGCCCTTCAGTGTGCTAAGGACTGCTATTACCGGCATATTTCAGCAGTGGCAGTGTGGTGAAACTTATTGTGAAATCGGTCTATTGAACTTTCCCTTGCATTAGAAGAGGTTTTATGGACAGTTATATGCTATTCAAGAAATTCTGCTGGATTTACATTGAACTGAAAATCATTGCTCGTCCCAGCGCAGTACTTGTGTTTTCCAACATGTGTGAGCAATCGCGAAGCTTATCAGTGAAAAGCCCAGAGCATAAACGTCTTGCCCAAGAAAATTTCAATTATAGCCCCAGTTAACTAATAACCTGAAAAGCAGTTTGGTCTGTGACACTGCTTTCCACTATGAGTCCACCACGTTGGCAATGAATGTTTTACTTGCTGGTCACATCAGCAGGCCTGCTGGCACTGGGGTCAAATAGAAAGCATTTTGTTTCTGCTGCAATACTGCAGGCAACTTCACTGTGCTGTAGGGTAGGGCACACTCTACCGACACAGCAGTGATGTCTCATTGGATAGGCACATGCAGACAATAAAACCTTGCAGGGTCAAATATTGATTGCCCACAAGTGCTTGAGAACCCATGGGACAGTCCTCGCAAGGTGACATTTACACATCATTTAAAATGGCACATAGAAATTAGTTTCTAATTATTCTTCACAAAGGCAGGCTCTACACAGGTGTATATGCATATTTCTATGAGTTATTATTTCCAGTGAGAACTTGAAATGCTGAGTAACATCGATGGGGAAAAAAAATTAGACAGGAGAGACAGGAAAGAGCACAGACTACCAACTTTATCTGACCTTGCCCTGTTCTCTCCACCTGTCACCCTCCCTTCTTTTTTTTTAAATTTTTCCACATGATTTTTCTGAGCATTTCAAGTTATTAGTAAAAATTAACCACCTAGCCTGCAAAAAAGTACTCCTGGAATCATTTCCAGCACATTGAAATTTCATATCTACACTGTTTCAGAGGCGGTGGAAGTAAGCAATAAAAACTACTGTAGGGATGACAATAGTGCAGCAAAACACAATAGAAGCAAACTTGAAATATTTTTGTGTTGCTGGCCTCTTCAAGGCTCTGAAGAGGTGTCAGCATGTTAGCCCTACAGAATAAATGCCATTTAGTAGCCTGCAGCTTAACATAAAGAGAACTGCAAAAACAATGTAGACGCTTACTTTCCTGAACTCAACAATCAGCGTTGAGCGTTTTCACCTCAAACTGTAGAAAACAAAAAGAAAAGATCAAATAGAAAAGAGAAAGAAAGTACGCCACATGTTTTGGGTGAATGAAGTTTTAACCGAAAAGATTAACTTGAAAGCAAATTTACTAGAGAGCTAAGACGGTGATCAGCTCGCAGCTGCGAGCCTAAATGCACTCTGATGCAAGAAGCATGGCGAGGTCAAGGTCATGCTTCTGCCTGCTGCCAAAGTAATCTTTACTTTTTTCTTATTCGCTTCCATTTTCCCTGTCTCTGCGATGAAAATGAGACATGGAGGAGGAAGTACGCTAAGGGGTTGGGAGAGTGCTGGCCCAGGTCTTTGCAGTCTTTAAGCTATGGCCACTGTTGTGGTTGAACTGGACAACAACGTGCTCATTTGGGCAGGTTGGTACATCTATTCAAACAGCAGAATTTCGAACAGTGCGACATAGCACAAAGAAAAGAGCTCACAGCATAGCGCTCTGTCCTGTGTCTCTTTTATTTGTCCTGGGTTATGCTGTTCAGAAATTCTACTGTTTCAACTGGAAAAGTTCACTGATCGCAACGCACAGTCCTATGCACCTTTAAATTTTTTCAATATTATTGGTTGGAACTATCTACCTGCATGATGTTGCAAATAGTGTCATTCTATTTGTGCTTGAATTTCAAATTCCCTCTCTTAATTACTGCACAGTCACATGGCCGCATGGTATTTTGCTCTTGCTTATAGATAGCTTTTTAAGTACTTGGTTATTCTGTCTATTGGCTGCAACTACAGTGTTGATGAGCAGTATGGCAGTCGTACAGCATGTTTTAGCATCAGCAAAACTCGTGAACCAGATATTCACCAGGAAAAAAAAGAAAATGGTGTGCTTGACATGAAAAATTTATCGAGTGAGGAAAGGACGTTGAAAGTTCATCTTGAAAAATATATTCACTGAAAAAAAGCCCGATTTTCAGGAGGGGGAAAAAAAAAAAGGAAACTGAATTTTCGGTACAGAAAAACCGAAAACAGTGAATCCTAATTATATAATATAGTAATGCGAGTCAGGGACCCTTTACCATTTTGCCCAGAGACTTTCAGCCTGGTGCCATTGCAGAAGGAGCCATGCCCTTTGACAGCAGTGTACAGCTGATCCAAAGCTGGATTGTACACAATGCCCACTACAATCTGTGAAGAGCACAACTTAATGATATTCAAAAAAGACAAAAAGACTTTCCACCTAAGCATGCAGTTTATAGCAACATAATGCCGGTAGCTCAAAGAAAACACATGCATACATGTGAGAAACATGCAAAGCAACCTTACCTATATATATGGCTAAAAGAACCATATTTCTGGATTCAATATATTTAACACAACTTTCATTCATACGATTTATAATTCAATAACCATGTAGTAGGAGGACCCCAAAATAATCCCAAAAATGGAAGTAACATGAAGACGGAGCAATGTTGTGTTCTCACCAAAATGCACTGCAACATACTCGCAGTTCTATAGAAAACATGTGGTCTGTAAGCACAGTCTTTCATTTTAACATGTTATGTTTGTTGATCACAAGTTGTGAAATGGCACAACATAAGCTGACATCTACTTTTTTCAATTAACCTGTAAGAAATTATATAGTTCTCAGTGATCACTTTTACAAATTATTACAGTTAACAATGAACTAGATAATTTAATGCACAAAGTGGCTTATTTATATAAATAAATATTATCAAACAATAAACAGCAGTGCAGAAACATGGTTTAAACTTGGACTGCTCTATTTATTAGAAGTGCTCGTTATTACACATGGTCATCTGATAATGTCTGTATCCACCTTGGACCTCTCGAACCTTATGCATGCAATGACAGACAGCATGTCACCTAAGAAGTAGTTCACGTGTTCAGGCAGTGTTAAAAAACTTACAGTGCCTAAGCATGCATACAATTCGCATTGTGCAAGCTACTGGAAGCGTGCTGTCATCAAAGTGGTTCTGGCAAGACAACTGATGTCCAAAACACTATATTAGCTTGTAGTGCACACCTCTATACTTAAGAACTGTTGAGTAATAAGTTTTCTAAGCTTAATACTTTAATATACAGATACATTTGATTGACACGAAACCAGCTTGCTGCACACCACATCTGTACTTACATAAAGTTACACCAAATTTGTGTTATGTGAGCTTGTTTTCAGCTGATAAGCAATTGCCTCAAATACAAATTGCGCATATATTGTAGGACACTTAGAGCATTGTGCTTGTGTATGCACAGTAAGCTCAACTTTGTCCCCAAGTTGCCGAAGCGTTCAAAACATGCCACAGTATTATTCAGTGCAGTTTTCTCACATGCTTTGGGCCTAATTATGATCACTTAAAGAAAAAAATTTAACACTTTTTTTTTTTTTACATTCTCTCTTCTGCTCATTAAGCTTCTCTTAAACATAGTCTTTTTGTCCAGATTAAACACATGTGAAAGCTGAAGGGCCATGGAATTGTGCCCATACATGAAAATGATAATTAATATATACTGCAGCCATATTATAGTGATACAGCAGGAGCTAAAAAAGGAGAACAGTAAATTGGCATAAACAAGGCAAACACAAGCAAATAATTGAAGCAGTTAAAGTAGAGAAGCGAACACAAGCAAACAATAAAACAAAAATGCAGGTAAAACAAAGGACATATTTGAAAAGTACTCTCCTATGGCGACTAAAAAGTAATTCAATGGCAAGGAACAAACAGTACAAGACAATGAATTCTGATGTTCTATAGTGTAGAAAAAAAACAAAAAACAACTATTTCGATGCATGTTAGTATGAAGAAAAAAAAAGGCATTAGGTTCAAAGCATGAGAACGAGTGCAAATTTCTTTAGCAAGTGTGATATGATTGCAGCCGCAAAAGCCAGAAACAAAGTTAATGATGACATGCAGACACTTTACAGATTTAATGTGATAATGCAGCAAGAGTGGTTGGAGGTTGAGAGACTGCAGTGACTGTGCCAGTGAAAAACTGCGACAGTAATCATGGGAGATGAAACAAATAAATTTTCTTTGCACAGATTCAAGTGAACCACAAGTTCACCTCAAGATCATATTCAAGCGAAGAATGTGAACATAATAAATTTAACTACTTGTGCGTCACATCTATCTGCGCCACAGTAATGACATCCCAAAGCAAGAGTATGTTGCATCTTAAACATCACCTCTTTCTGAACAGCGAGTGCAACAGAAACAGCAACGACTGGAAACCTGCAGGATGAAAATGAGAGAGGTGTACCAAACGTGCACAACACGTGATGCAAGTCTGCAAAAAACGTTTGACGTTTAGTGGAGACCTTTCACCGCGTGCATAATGAGTGACCAAGGCCTTGGCTCAGCTTTAAAAACTAAAGCAAGCATTGACGTAGCCAGAGGGGGGGGTTTGGGGGGTTCACCCCCCCCCCCCCCCCCCCCCCCCGACGGAAAAAGCGACTACATTTGTGTTTGTTGGAAGAAACAATTTTGCTGGCCACATTAGTGTTGGCTGACACTTGAACATTAGCCAAAAGGGGGTTGGTGCAATGATAAGGGATCATAATTAGAGAAAGCACAGAAAGGGGGGGGGGGGGGGGGGGTGTAGTACAGAGGGCCTATTTACAATAATTACAGTATTTACTATAGTGAATATTCGGGCAATTTACTCGGACATTTCGCCTCCCATGCAGGGGACACATCGGCTAGTGGGCAATTGGGAGGGCCCATTTCAAGTGATCAAGCTGAAGACTATGAACAATAGATTATGGACAACAAATGTAGAATAATATAGCATGCCCACAACGGCAAAAGCGCGATTGAGTGACAGGCGACTTGCAAAATGGTGCCTGCCCTCTTCCGCACGAAGCCGTGGCCTAACCACTCACTAGAATATCTGGCTGGAAAGCAATGCTTATCTCCATTGTTATCTAGGCTGCAACCAGTCTGGCCTGCAAACAAGAAAACACGCGACAGTGCCCTGTCTTGTTTGGCCCCATTTTTAGCGCTGTTTGTTTTTCTAAGTCATGTACCAACTAGGTCATCAACATAAATTATATAAATAGATCAATTTGTAAACAAAATGTTATATTTTGTAATATTATAATTTCTTAAGATAGAATAAGTATGACAGCATAATTTAATGCGAAGTGGCTGTACGCATTAGCCATGAAAAACTTTTGTCAGAAGTTACGCAAGTGTTTGTTTCGACAACGTAAAAACGTGCATGCTCGTTAAAGCCTTCTTGTCAGGGTAGTGCTAGGAGTTAGTATTTGCGTTGTGTACAGCCTGCATATATATATATATATATATATATATATATATATATATATATATATATAATCATATCATAAGAAGCCAACAAACAATGACACCAAGGACAACATAGGGGAAATTACTTGTACTTACTAATTGAGTTATGATAAATTAATGGAAATGAAAACGGATGAGTGTGTATATATATATATATGTATGTGCATATACATACATTACATAAATATAGAGAGAGGGGGAGAGAAATAAATTTCTGGCTACGCCACTGAACGCAAGTAAACTATAACCAATCGAAGCAAGATTTACGTTACCCGTGCACAAAGTTCATGGTCCCGTCAATCGGGTCAATAATCCATGTGGGATCATTTGTAAGCTCGCTTTTGATACCCGCAGCAACTGATTCTTCTCCGATGAACCTAGCATAAAAGAAAAAAATAATATAGTACACCACCACGTCCCCACAGAGCATGAACATGAGAAAGACGGACGGGCATCGGTGTTGTCCGAACAGTCCGATGAAACGCGACGCGACTACGCTTACTTGTGATTTGGGTATTCCTCTCGAAGTTTCCCGATGAGCAGCTGTTCAACCTGCCTATCATACTGTGTAACTAGATCAGTAAATTCTGACTTCGTTTCGAACTGTTTTCTTTCGCCGAATGCCTTTTGCACAACCTGCAAGAAAACAGAACGCATGTCACGCACCGACTATTTTGCTATCTCACACATTTTCACACACATGCAAAACGAGACAGCTTACCGCTCCAGATTCTTTCACAAGTTCTAAGACTTTACAATAAAATCGTTCAATGTCCTGATCGGTAACCATGACTAGCGCAGACCCTAACGATCTCAAGCTCGAGTCTCTCTGCTGTTCCCTGCAGTGTGCTGAGTGCGCGGACGACTAACTCGAAACTACTCGAAACCAATAATTGGTGTCTACAACATGGCGTCTATGACGTATTTATTGCTGTACAATCGCTTTCGGCGCATGCAGTTAGAAAAAGTATAGCCTTCGAGATTAACTTTTGTCACTAAGACAGAGGCGTTTTTGGGGCAATACGGGTAGCTTAGTACACTTTATTTTTAATCTGAAAAACAAAAACTTATGTTTATATTCTTGTATTATTACTACTGTTATTATAAATAATGAGGCTACCGAAGCTTCCGCCGCATTCAACCAGAAAAAGCATAACCTTTAAGATTAACGTTTTAAATTTAGAGGGCGTACCCGATGAAATGATACCAAGAAGATATATACAGATATGCTAGAATGAAAAACATGTATCGAATACCTGATTGAATAAAGCAGGCCGTTTCAAAGGAGATGCCAATTAATCGTCAACATGATCATCATCATCATCATACTCAAAACATGCCGAATATTTTGTAAAGCAGCGTTTCCGGTATGTTTCCGGCTCCCGTTATTGAACTCTTGATTATTCACAGATTTGACGGCCTAAATTTAATTCAGTATAAAAAGCTTGGCTTTTGCCACACATTTCAGCTCGTGCAAAGCGCATTCCGCTTACAAAAGCATGGCCTCCAAAATTACCGCTGCTGCTGGGCGCGAAATTTGAGAAAGCAAAATGTGGTTTATCGACAAGCAAACCCAAATTGAATATTGAAAGGCTTATCTCCCTTTCTAAACCGACACAGTGGACTCCATAGAGTTTCTCACTAAATATACTAAGAAACTTTGTGGTGGGATCTGAATCAGACATTGAGCTTGACACAATCTGCAGATTATATACAGATAGTAAAACGCTTCAAAGGGACGGTACGTTGGGCACGTTAGTAATCCATACGGAAACTATTGACAGCGCGAAACGACACGAACGACACAGAAAAGATATACAGACAAGCGCTGACTATCAACAGACAACTTTATTGAAAGCACACACATAAATAAGTGATGATGCGCGTGACAAGAACCGAAAAAAATGACGCTGTAAAGGCACACTTGACAGGCAATGACCATATCAATCTATCATATCAGATCAATCCCTAAAGAAAGTTAGCCAGGTAATCTATTTACGACTTATGGAGCAAACGTGAAAGGATTCTGGAGAAATTCAAGCGCGAAAGTATACTGGGAGAAAACGAGCGATGGGTGTTAATGACGGTCATGTGGTAAGGGCTCCTTATATACATGGCCTTTCGCACCGTTTGAAGAAGATTGGATCACGGTACGGTATTAATATCGTTTTTTTCAGCGAAGAATAAGTTGGGCAGGATTTGTGCTGCCGTGCATAATAGGGCAGAGAAGGCAGATCAGGAGCAACACGCGTGTGCGGCATTATGCATCGTGAAAAGCCTGTTCAATGCAAAGAAAGAGTGGTGTATGAAATTCCCGTCTCATGCGGTACATTGGCCAGACGGAAAGATGCGTCAGTGTACGCTTTAGGGAGCATATATCGCTTCCTTGAGGGGACAGCCGTCCTCGAATCTTGCCTTGCGCTGCAAGAACTGCGGCTGCACTCCAGTGGTTTCAAAAACCAAAGTACTATCGAGGTATGTGGAGAAATCAGATCGGGAGATAGTGGAAGCTTACTTCATTGACAAGGCAGGGGACACGTGTGTTGCGCGTCCGCCTGTATTGCTCCATAAGTCGGAGATAGATTACCTTGCCAACTTTCTTTAGGGAATGATATGAAATGGATTGATATGGTCATTTATTTCCAAGTGTGCATTAATTTACAGCGTCATTTTTGTCGGTTCTTGTCTCGTGCATCATACGCATCATCGCTTATCAAATGTAAGTTGAACGAATTAGCAACGGCTGCTCCGCGCACAGAGGTCGATTGAACAGGCTGTCGGTGACTGCGATGGACGTTAAGTGGCAAAAGGGGTGTACCGTTTTAAGAAAAAAAAATATTCTTCAACGAAAAAGCGGCCGCCACGTGCGAATGCGATACGGGACCGGAGGCAGCATTTGATGCAGCGCAGGCATTTTTTCTTTTCTTTTCGGACCAATGAAGAAACACGATGGAGGGTGAGAGGGTGACAGCGTGATGAAGGACGGAGATAAAAGCCACGATAAAGTGTTCTAGAACACTTTAGCCACTATCGCAGTCACAGACAGCCTGTTCAATCGACCTCTGTGCGCGGAGCAGCCTTAACTAATTCGTTCAACTTACATTTGAGGGCACTAAAAGCGCGGCGCGTTAGCCGGCAGTCACGTGGTATTTTTAAAATTTCGTGCACTTTAAAGAAAGGCTGGAAAAAAATTAAACAGGGCAGTTAGCATAGATGAAATAATCCAATGTTTCTGAACAAGCGCTACAACTTTTGTATTGAGGATTTTTCGCTAGAGCTACTATTTTAAAAGCTAATTAAGCAATCTTTGTTAATTACCCAGCTTGGTGGATTGAAAAAAATATGACGCACGCCATACGGGTCAGAACAATATTGCGCAAATTCGACACGCGTAGCGCCTATGCTTATTTTTTAAATACTTGGCCCAAGTTAGCCGAAACACCCTGTATGCGCACATATTGCATTCTGTGCAAAGTGTGCAATTGACCCGCCGTGGTTGCTCAGTGGCTATGGTGTTGGGCTGCTGAGCACGAGGTCGCGGGATCGAATCCCGGCCACGGCGGCCGCATTCCGATGGGGGCGAAATGCGAAAACACCCGTGTACTTAGATTTAGGTGCACGTTAAAGAACCCCAGGTGGTCAAAATTTCCGGAGTCCCCCACTACGGCGTGCCTCATAATCAGAACTGGTTTTGGCACGTAAAACCCCATAATTAAATTAATTAAAAAAAGTGTGCAATTCGAGAACTCGCAACTCACAACAGAATGTTGTGACATCACAACACAATGTTCACGCCATAAAGGTAAGTAAAAGAACGATAACGGAAGCAGCTAGTTCACTGGATTTTTTTTTCTTCTTCTTTTTTTTTTTTTTTTTTTTTGGTAAGGACGCAATCAAACGCGATAATTTTAGCGCGTTGTCTTACGTAGTGCATTCACAGTGGCTATAAGGTTACTGCGTTCCAGCAACGGTAAACCAGAGTTGGGGAGTGGCAACTCCAGAATTGAATTGATTCCGGAATCATTCCGCATTTTTAAACACCCGCAATGAAACGGGAATGGAATTATGGCGCCAATCCGACAGATGGAATGAAATGAGAGCCCGAGATTCCGGATTGGAGTTGGAATGGAATGGGCACATGGTACTGAAACGCTAAATGTTGATTATGAGCGAGACCATCCGACCGGTGAACTTGCCATTTGGGTTAAACTAGACAATTGGCCATTGTGTTTCTCCTGCCGGTTCTTTCACTATCTATACCTACAGGTGACTACCTCTGCCGCGGTGATTAGAAACACTCTATTCTGCACATTATACACTTCTGAAGACATGGATACCTTTCTGCGTTACAAAAAAGGAAGTGCATTTCAAGACAGAATCTTCTCGTTGTCAAGAAAAATTATTCAGTTAAGCAAGAGCATAGTTTACCTGGATGGAGGCGACAAAACGACGTCGCAAACTGTTGTACATTGCACGAGTCTACGTTGATTTTTAGCTTAGTTATAATGCAAGCGTTGCTAGTGTCGCAGCGTGCTATATGGTCGCGATACGCCTAACACGTGTGCAGCTATAGTGATGCTAACTTCAGTCGTCAGAAGTTCGCAGCCGTAGACTATAGTACGTATTTGAAAAGTCGATCCACAATGATGTCAGAAATTAGTGTCATGTTTGGCTTAATCCCAAATTGAAGAAAAAAGAAACATGTAAACGCGGAGCGGTATAATTTTACTTAAAGGTCTTGAATATTATAGACGATTTTTTTTTAATGATGGTTTTGCAGAAGCCTAAAGAGTGAGCCTTTTCTCTGTCTCTTCGCGTTTTTGATGTAATGAGGGAGGGGCTTCGGAAGAGGGGACCGTAATTCAGGGATTTCAGGCTGCCACCACAAATTGACATGTTTTGGAGATATTAATTTGAATTGCAAGAATTTAACATATTTTGCAATCACATCATATATTCGCGAGTGATAACCCACGCAGCTAACATATTTTATTGATGCCTTTTTATAAGCAAGACAATAAAATTTACGTAATGTTTTATGTATTAACATGCTGTTCTTCATCGATACATTTTAAAGAGTACTTAATAGAGTGGCCAAAGTTGGGCGGGTCAATTTCTTCACATGCTGCCAGCCTGACACCTGTTGCTATTATGTGGCAGTCACTGCTACTTTTTGTCCATGCTAACTGTGAAAGCCGCAATGTTTTCTATCCGTATCATACATTTAAAAATTGAAAAAAAAAAAAAAAGGAATGGCGTCTTTGTCAATGGTTTTTAGTATCAGGAGTTTTTCTATTCGTAGATAAGTGTTCATGTACGTGAATAAATCCCCAGAACGTGGCGAGAACCTTTTAGCAGAATTGCCACAGCATTTCATGCCATTCGAAGAAAGTGAGCGGCCACCCGTTTCGCCACCCTTTCTCGGTGATGCCGGAAGACTATGACTGTAAAGTGCAGCCGGCGCGGAGCGCAGACCCGGCGACAAACGGCTAGGCGAGCTCTAGCTGCATCGACCTGCAGTGTTCGCTGGAGCTAAAAGGCGTGCAAAAGGAGCAGCACTTCTTCGGTTTTATAGGAACCTCGACGAAAACAAGTACGAAAACACAGATAAAAATAGCTTCCGAAGATGACTGCCGTCTCTCTTCGGAAGCGTCTGCGTCTCTGAGCAGATGTTTTCTTTTATGATTGAACAAAAGCCACCTCCACTCCTCAAGGACAGACGTGACATTACAAGGTGTGACGAGGACATCAACGCAAGACACCAAACAAACTGCCTTTCCGTAAGCAAGAGAGGCAACGCATCCGACTATAGTGCGACCCGTGTGTCTCCCATGGAGAAGTTGGTTTTGGCCCTTGCGGGTTTTCAGTTGCGCAGCTCTGTTCCAGAATGTCATCATCATCATCATCATCATCATCATCATCATCATCATCATCATCATCATCAACAACAACATCAACATCAGCCTATATTTTATGTCCACTGCAGGACGAAGGCCTCTCCCTGCGATCTCCGATTACCCCTGTCTTGCGCTAGCGTATTCCAACTTGCGCCTGCAAATTTCCCAACTTCATCACCCCATCTGGTTTTCTGCCGACCTCGACTGCGCTTCCCTTCTCTTGGTATTCATGCTGTAACACTAATGGTCCATCGGTTATCCATCCTACGCATTACATGGCCTGCCCAGATTCATTTCTTCCGCTTAATGTCAACTAGAATATCGGCTATCCCCGTTTGTTCTCTGATACACACCGCTCTCTTCCTGTCTCTTAACGTTAGTCCTAAGATTTTTTGTTCCATTGCTCTTTTAACTTGTTCTCGAGCTTCTTTGTTAACCTCCAAGTTTCTGTCCCATATGTTAGCACCGGTAGAATGCAATGATTGTACACTTTTCTTTTCAACGACAGTGGTAAGCTCCCAGTCAGGATTTGGCAATGCCTGCCGTATGCACTCCAACCCAATTTTATTCTTCTGTGAATTTATTTGTCATGATCAGGGTTCCCTGTGAGTAATTGACCTAGATAACGTACTCCTTTACAGACTCTAGAGGCTGACTGGCGATCCTGAATTCGTGTTCCCTTGCCAGGCTATTGAACATTATCTTTGTCTTCTGCATATTCATCTTCAACCCCACTTTTACACTTTCTCGGTTAAGGTCCTCAATCATTTGCTGTAATTCGTCTCCAATGTTGCTGAATAGGACAATGTCATCTGCAAACCGAAGGTTGCTGAGATATTCGCCGTTGATCCTCACTCCTAAGCCTTCCCAGTCTAAGAGCTTGAATACTTCTTCTAAGCATGCAGTGAATAGCATTGCAGAGATTGTGTCTCCTTGCCTGACCCCTTTCTTGATAGGTAACTTTCTACTTTTCTTGTGGAGAACCAAGGTAGCTGTAGAATCCTTGTAGACGTATGCCTCCTGTACTCCTTGATTACGCAATGCCTCTATGACTACTGGTATCTCTACTGAATCAAATGCTTTTTCCTAATCTATTAAAGCCATATAGAGAGGTTGATTGTACTCCGCAGATTTCTCGATTACCCGATTGATGACATGGATATGATCCATCGTAGAATATACCGTCCTGAAGCCAGCCTGTTCTCTTGGTTGGCTTCAGTAAAGTGTTGCCCTGATTCTATTGGAAATTATCTTGGTGAATATTTTATACAATACTGAAAGCAAGCTAATGGGTCTGTAATTCTTCAATTCTTTAACGTCTCCCTTCTTATGGATTAGTACAATGTTGGCGTTCTTCCAGCTCTCTGGTACACTTGAAGTTGTGAGGCATTGCGTATAAAGGGCCGCAAGCTTTTCAAGCATGATATCTCCTCCATCTTTGATTAAATCTACTGTTATTCCATCTTCTCCAGCAGCTTTTCCCCTGGTCATGTTCTAGAATGTACCAAATATTAACTTCATAACTTCACTCCTGCTTGGGCCACACCCACGGATATACTTTTTTCTAATTTAGCAAATCAGTTCTGCGGAAGCCTGCAGAGTGTGATCAGATTGTATGCGCGACACGAATTGTGTAGTACCGTGGTACTTTCTGGAAGGCACACGGGCACCAGCGATTGCGCTGGAACCTTCGGCGAGTCATGTATAAAAGCCGACGCGCTTGATCCGCTGATCAGATTTTCGATTATCACCGACTGTGTTCGCCGCTATCGTTGTGCTTTGAATGTCAGTTGCTTTTAGGGGCACACGTTTGCCCAATAAAGAGTTTGTTGCGTCATTCACACTTTTACTACTGTGTCCTTGACCATCACTACAACGTGACGACATTTATTCATCGATAGAGCTATATGCCGACGACTGCGCACATAATATTTCGAGATTGCCACACGTGTTCACCATCTTGCCTTTCAATACGACATTGCAAACATTCATTCTTTGTGTGACACTTCGCAAATAAAACTCGTAAAGTGCGAAGTTATGCAGATTTCTCGTTCCGTCACAGCTAACATTCCGCACAGGTATCTGCTTAAAAACTCACCATTAATGGAAATTGCTAATTACAAATACCTTGGCGTCTATATTTCGCGTAAACTGTCCTGAGAAATGTACATTAGCTATGTCAACGCGCCAACCGTACACTCGGTTACCTGAGGCGAAAATTGCCTCTCACTGCTACTCATTTACAGTTTTCGCTTGGCAAAACAACAGCCCGATCAACACACAAGTATGCGCCAGCACTTTGCGATACTCGCAATTAATAATTCACCCGTATTGATAACATCAAAGTCGTCTAAAGTCCCTCCGTGTGTATCATCCTTTCATACTCTCGTGCAGCTCGTGTAAGCTTGGTGATGTCTATTCTTAACTAGTTTCTCACTCGGCGTAATACATCCCCATTGTGTTTGTTCCATGAAATATACCACCCTAATGCAATCCTCAGCTGTTCCTGTTTTCCAACCACTATCATACATTTTTTTTTTTCAAGTCGCTACCACAGATTCAATTGCCTGGTTCCTGGCAGCAGCCACTTATTTATTCTAAAAAAAAAAAAAAAAAGAACAATGAAGGAATTTTCTTTCCGACTCAGTCGCTGCGCTCAGATGTCAGTATTCCGTCAAGACGGCTCTTATGATCCTATGATTATGATCTTATGATCCTATGAACATCCAATACAACATACTCTCATACCTGATGTATTCCGCTGAATATGTCCAGCGGAATCCCTCGCGCGGTCGTCTGGCCAGACTATCCCCACCCTGCAGATGTCCCTGGCATATCGCAGGGACACATCGATGCTGTTTATTGCCTTATTGGTTTGTTAATTTGTTATGCACTAGATCACCGAATAGCTTTACGTAACAATTGACACATGATTAAATTGTCACCATCTGAAATTGTCACTATGGTCTGTTCAACTTATGAATTTGTTCAACTGCTGAATTGAGCTAACGAATGAACACACACACACACACACACACACACACACACACACACACACACACACACACACACACACACACACACACACACACACACACACACACACACACACACACACACACACACACACACACACACACACACACACACACGCACGCACGCACGCACACACGCACGCACGCACGCACGCACGCACGCACGCACGCACGCACGCACACACACACACACACACACACACACACACACACACACACACGCACACACACACACACACACACACACACACACGCACACACACACACACACACACACACACACACACACACACACACACACACAGGCGGCAACGTTGGGTTCAGTTTGCATATATCCACAGTCTAGTCATATTGCACATTCCACAGTCTCCGCATGCGCCGTTCGCCGTGCCGGCGCCACCCACTCCCTGAAGTTTCGTTTACTGCCGTTATCGTGAAGCGAGCGTTGGCCGGCGTTGGCAACTATACTCGCGGACAACTTTCTGTGGCAATGAAAGGAAAGCTATCGGCGCGTGGCTGCTGCACATGTGTTACCGCGCCAAGTAGTCCGGCAGCGTTTGACAGTGCTTTTGGCAGCTTTTGGTTGCTCGGAATAGACGCTGAATCGACGCTGAATCGACGCAGCTTCCACGTGCGACGGTTTCGCGTTTGCTCGGACGCGGAAGGGAAAAGCCGCAAAATAAGCAAACTTTTAGACTTAGTTGTGTTTTCTTATTTACCTGTTGCTAATACGGTGTTTCTGTTTTATTGCGATAGCAATTATATGGACACTTCAACCAGATTTATGCCGTCGGCGTCGCCGTCGCCGTGAGGTTCCGTATAGATAAAGCTTTCGCCGCGCGCCGTATGCCCGAGCGGAAGCGTGCGGGGACGCGCGCTATCACGGAGAGCGAACGCACTCAATCTCCCACGCGCAAGCAAGGAAGCGGGAAGCCAGCGCCGGAGGGAGCGCGGGGAGGGGGGGGGGGCACTTCTAATCTGCCAACAACCGCGCTTGTCGCTCGCCCGCACCGTCTCTTATCTCCACACGGCTCTGACCTTTATGCGCTGTGCATTCGCCGCTCAGTTTCCGTTGAAGCGATAGACCGCACGTACCTTCGCCCGCTGCGACGTATGCGCTTGCTGCCAGCGTTTTGACAGTCGTTGTCTGCAGTCATTCAGTGTGATCTATTCATGTTTGTTTGTGCGCGCTCACACCGCGCTTGTTCATTCAGTTAGTAATAGTCGGGCCACATTTTCCAACGCACGCTACACATGCAATGCTGCCCGGATCGGCAGTGCAACGCTACAGGTGTGTCCCTTCGCACGCGCGCTGCCCACGGGAAGCGCTTCTCATCAACACCACCGTTTCACACGCGCCTTCTCGTGGTCATCGAGTCTCTCTTCATGTCGGTATACTTACGCCGCAGCACACCTGCTTACTTAATCAGCTCATGTTTACTACAATTCATATTGCTACCAAAGCCGCTCACCTTACTTCGTATGACATTGCTGTGTTGCTATCGCATTCATTGCTTCGCCCTTAGGGCGAAACTGTGACATTTTTTTCTCTTCCCCAGCCTAAACAAACCTGCATTTAAGCGAGGGACTCTTTTCAGAAGCGCTCTCACTTGTGCGCGCTTTGCCTCCGTAGCTTTCCCTTCATTGCCACAGAAAGTTGTTCGCGAGTATAGTTTCGTGGCCCTCGCTCGCTATGCGTGCGCGCCGTGACATTTCACGACTCGCACTCAAGATTCTGGTTTCAGCCTCACTGGCTGTTCGTTCGCACTAGTTCGCACCACGTGCCCTTCTCCTCCACTTCGTCTCTTTCTTCCTCCTCGAGCATTTCTTGGGGCGCCCGTTTGAGGGGAGCGTTCACCGTCTCCGCTGACTTCCGTACATCCAGGCAGCCGCACTGTAACCGGTATTTCGTTTCCCGCAACTGCAATATAAGCGATACGTGTATACATGGAGTGCTATGGGAAAATTAACGGGAGTCTGAAAAGACCGCACTATATCCGGTCCTGCACTATAAACGGTTACGTTATAAGAACTCTGCAGAGTATAACCATGGAGCTAGCCCCTCTATATGGCTTTCATAAATTACGAAAAAAGCATTCGATTCAGTAGAAATACCAACAGTCATGTAGACATTGCGTAGTCAAGGAGTACAGGAAGCATACGTGAATATCTCATCAAATATCTATAAATATTCCACAGCTATAGATACTTCAATTCTTCACAAGCGGAAAAATTGCGATTAAGAAAGGGGTCAAGCAAGGAGACCCATTCTCTCCGATGCTATTCACTGGATGCTTAGAAGAAGTATTCGAGCTATTAGACTGGGAAGGATTAGAATGAGGATCAACGGCGAATATCTCAACCGCCTACGGTTTGCAGATGACATTGTTCTGTTCAGCAACGCTAGATATGACGTGCTACAAATACTGAGGACCTTAGCCGACAAAGTGTAAGAGTAGGTCTGATTGAAGATTAATTTGCAAAAAGACTAAGGCAATGTTCAATAGCCTATTAGCAAGAGAACGAAAAGTCGGGATTGGCAGCCAGCCTCTATAGAATCTGTACAAAAGTACGTTTATCTAGGCCAATTAGTCACAGGGGATCCTGATCATGAGAAGAAAACTTACAGAAGAATAAAAATGTGTTGGGGCGCATACGGCAGATATAACCAAGTCATGACCGACAGCTTACCGCTCTCCTTGAAAAGAAAAGTGTACAATAATTCCATTCTACTAACATATGAGGTGCAGTTACAAAATGGTGTTGCGAAAGCCCGATGTCCGAGCGGCCACGAAGGTTCCATGGGTGGTGTCGTGCCAAGTGCCGAGAGGAGGAGATATCCAGTGAGATCAGAAAACTGTTTTATATACACTGTCCATGTTGGTATTTTACAAGAAGGGTTCCATGATATTGGAGCCGTCTACATGCTAACAACTTTGCATGTTCTAGCGTTTACATCTCCGAGCGTTCTACATGGTCGAGCGTCCTCACAACACTCAAGTCCCGCTGTTTTATCCCTTTCGTTTCCCTCTCACTCAACGAGGGAACGCACTTTAGTTCTTCTTAGCCAATGACCACCTTCGACCGGTGCGCCATACCCCGCACATGATCTGCCATCGTTTTCCGCCGGGCTCCGCCTCCAATCTTGCCTGGTCGACCCCGAACACAGGCAGCAGGTTGACACCTTGGGAACCAAACGTGTCTAGACGCTGGCCCTTTGCAAGAGTCGCCTCTCCGTAGCGGTCAGTTCGCGGAGGCCACCATTTCCAGGGAGGGCGGTGGCTGTTGTCTCGAAAGGGGCTCCAGGTTGGCGCGTCGCAGTCGGCGCCGGGCCTCGTCGTAGTTTGGGCGGCACTGGTAATTCACGGAAACACACCAAAGGGCGACATTGCCGTTTAGCGACGCATGAGTCCGATGACTCATTGCAGCCTGGAGACTAATTGCTCATCCATCAGTCCCAGGTGACACTCCCCGGCCGCAAGGACCGACAAGCGTGAAGAACACTTGATAGCTTCCCGTCTGTCGATGAGGTCTCCTTTGTCCCGAAGGACCGCCAGACACAACAATGGGTGCCAAGAGAAGGGAAGCGCAGTCGACGACATCAGAAAACTATGTGGTGTGATGAAGCCTACTCATAAAGAGAAATGCGATCCGAGATAACGTTATCGCGCTCTTAAAGGCGAATTAAGGTCGGGATGGTTCGGGATGATTTTCTCCACGGACGCCAATGAGTGAGTGAAATAACTTTTATTACAGGTCCGGCGAGGACACGAACTCGTCGCGCACCCGGCTAGTCCCACGTCGGGACCGGCAGGTCTAGCCCACCGGCCCGGTCGCGGGCACGCCGGACAGCCAGGATTTGCTTGTCTTGAGCGGGGCTACGCAGAAGCGAGTCCCACTCATCCTTGTTGAACTTGGGGTATCTCGACCCGCACTCCCAGAGCATGTGTGCTAGAGTGGAGGTCTGCCCGCAGGATGGACAGGCGTCGTCGCGATATACGTCAGGGTAAACTTCCTGCAGAACGGCCAGACACGGATATGTGCCGGTCTGTAAAAGTCTAAGCGAAACAGCTTGCGCCCTATTCAAGTTGGGGTGAGGGGGTGGAAAGACCCTTCTGGACACGTAGAAAAATTTTGTTACCTCATTGTGAGGAGCGGGAGCATCCCTGTGGCCGTAGGGGGGAGGGGTGTCGGCTCTCCTTACAGAGGAAGCGCGGTCGGTGAGGTCGCGCGCAGCCTGGTGAGCAGACTCATTGAGGTTCGGGGGAGCACCCTCGACCGACCCTGTATACGTGAGCGGGAAACCAGTGAATCGAATGATGCGCGAGAGCATCCGGATTGGAGACGCTAAGAAGACGAGCAGCTTGCTCGGCGATGCGACCCTTCTGAAAAGCCCTAACTGCCGTTTTGGAATCGCCGTAGATCTCAGACCCACGACCGTCTAGCAGGGCGAGGGCGATGGCGGCTTCCTCGGCGACTTCTGCGACACGGGGCCCTTAACGCTCTCGCGTTAAAGCCACCACTACGATTGCTGAGGGCGCATGCAACGCTTTATTGCTTTAGAGTAATGGTATAGTAATGGTAATTTTGGCAGCGCGCCGCCGCTGGTCGTATTGCCGTTTATTTTACCTTTGCCGCACCTCGTATTCACGCTGCTCCTCGGGAGTCCTACCCATAGCGGTGCTGCAGCAACAATGAAATCAATTGCTAGGCTGGCTCATTTATATATAAAAGGCTAGTGACGTCACACCCCACGTCGCAAGTTGCCGTCGCCGCGGCAGCTTGCACAACAGCTAGTAATCTTTACCGGGAAACGTACGTGCTTCGCATTATCATTTTCAGCAGCGCCTTATCATCAATGATGTGGTTTGGATGCTTGTCGGCTGCTCAGTAGCGCACTCAGGATCTCTGTCAGGGGGGGTTACAACACCAGATTCCCCCCGTCGGTGCGCCTCTGCTTGTGCTTGTTCTTTATTGAAACGAACACTGCGCTATATGTAGTTTGCGTGATACCAAAGAATGTATGCACTTATTAATTGCTTCAATCGCTGAAGTATCTTTTCTTTTTTTTTTCTGCGTGTATTCGCCGAAGGTATTTTTTCCTCCGTGAGTACGCGTCGCGAAAAATTCCGACCAACTAGAGGCTAACAGCGTCGCTGTATAGAACTAGCACGCACAGAGCGCTGGCCCTCTCGCGCTGCCAACTTTTGTCACCGTTTGAAACCGGCTATAGGCCATGCAAAGTATACATGCATGCCGTGTTCGCATGAGAGCAGATTGGTTCTGAGAACAC
The DNA here is from genome assembly GCF_013339745.2 of Dermacentor silvarum. NCBI lineage: Eukaryota > Metazoa > Arthropoda > Arachnida > Ixodida > Ixodidae > Dermacentor > Dermacentor silvarum. The sequence goes on along the minus strand of NC_051154.1, from coordinate 76,672,841 downwards.
GCGCAATAACGGACGACGCAAGACGCGCGCGCACTAAGCTCGTGGCCGCTTTTATCTCCGCGTCGGCAGCTGCTGGAAGCCCCTCGCGGGACGGCGAAGCCGTATGGCCTAGCGCACGCAGAAGGTTTCGTCTCGGCAGGAGGCCACGCACCGCACGGTTTACGGAGCTTACCGCGACAAGTGCCATGCCACCGTTGCTCTCGTCTCCGGAGGCTTGGCGAGTCCAACACGAAGCGCGCACCAAACCAATGTGACCCAATGTTGGCTGGCGTGCGTAAGATGTGGAAGACCCGGTCCTTTCCTAGACCTTGGGCGCATGGTGGTCCTTCCACTGACTGGCATCAGGTGAAGTGAAACACGAGCTACAGGGTGTCCCAACTATCATGCACCAAGATTTAAAAACATGCAAATACCACGTAGCTGGACAGAACCAAGGTAGTGTTGTTTGCCGTCGCTTGGAGATACTCAGATTATATTTTTGCATTCCGCCTAATTACATTATTAGTCTTAATTAATTATTCAATGTCCTCAAATATTACAATTAGATAAAAAGTGTCAATGACAAAATTGTAGAGCAATATGCAAATCTCCCGATACAGCTTCCTGTTGCTCAATACGTGCTACATTAAAGCGTTCTTCCGAGCGTGAAAGAAGCCCGCGAATACACGAAAAGTGCCTAGAGCGGCCAGTCGCGCGGCAATTTTGCGTGTATTCGCGGGCTTCTTTCACGCTCATAAAAACGCTTTTATGTAGCACGTATTACACTTACACAGATACATTTGAAAATACCGATTCTGTCAATTTCTTCGAAAGAAAGCTATATTGTGACCTGCGAAAATTGACCCGTTTGCGTACTTAATTTTTCTGCATCTTGCATTTCGCTTTGAGTTTATAATTTCTTACTGCGTAACAACCGAGAAAGTGTACACGCTATAGTAAGAATAAGTAAATAACAATACAAGTCGCTCGAATATGTTGCAGAGCTCAGGCAAAGAACCTTCATCGGCGGATTAATTCGGGAGCGTTGAAGTACGTGGCCCGTAAGTCTATCCAGTACGTCGGTTATTATATATATATATATATATATATATATATATATATATATATATATATATATATATATATATATATATATCACCATCATCACCATCAGCCTATATTTATGTCCACGTACTGCATGCAGGACGAAAGCCTCTCCCTGCGATCTCCAATTGTCTTTCGCTAGCTGATTCCGACTTGGGCCTGCAAATTTCCTAACTTCATCACCCCACCTACTTTTCTGCCGTCCTCGACTGCACTTCCATTCTCTTGGCACCCATTCTGTAACTCTAATGGTCCACCGGTTATCTACCCTACGCATTACATGGCCTGCCCAGCTTTATTTCTTTCTCTTATTATCAGCTAAAATATCGGTTATCCCCGTTTGCTCTCTGATCTACACCGTTCTTTCCTGTCTCTTAACGTTACGCCTAACATTTTCCGCTCCATCGCCCTTTGTGCGGTCCTTAACTTGTTCTCGAGATTCTTTGTTAACCTCCAAGTTTCTGCCCCATATGCTAGCACCGGTAGAATGCAATGATTGTACACTTTTCTTTTCAACGACAGTGGCAAGCTCCCAGTCAGGATTTGGCAATGTGTGCCGTATGCACTCCAACCCAATTTTAGCCTTCTGTAAGTTTCCTTCTCATGATCAGGGTCCCGTATGAGTAACTGACCTAGGTAAACGTACTCCTTTACACACTATAGAGGCTGACTGGCGATCCTGAATTCTTGTTCCCTTGCCAGGCTATTGAACACTGTCTTTGTCTTTTGCATATTAATATTCAGCTCCACTCTTACACTTTCTCGGTTAAGGTGCTCAATCATTTGTTGTAATTCGTCCCCATTGTTGCTGAATAGGACAATGTCATCTGCAAACCGAGTGTTGCTGAGATAGTCGCCGTTTATCCTCACTCCTAAGTCTTCCCAGTCTAAGGTGGTGGCGTGGAGCAGAGGCACAACACCGGGCCTCAAATCTGAAGGTCGTGAGTTCGAATCCTCCTCCAGTCCACTACATTTTCAGGCATGGAGTGGCGCCTGACACCGGCAAAAAAAATGCCGAAAGTTAGTGGGGCTATACTATTCCAGGTGCAACCAAATTAGGAAGGCCCACTAAGCTTCAAGAAATTCACTCCCTCATCAGAACAGGAATTGGCCTCCCTGGTGTAATGTTCAGCCACTACCTCCCTCGTGACTCCTGCAATTAACCCATGGCCCTCAGTCCCCAGCGGCTGCGGAGCACCTGACCAAGGCGGCGGTCATACCTGCGACGCGGCGGAGGGTGCTAAGAATCTCTGGGTCCGGACAGGCCGCCACTGGAAACTGAACCTGGGAACGTTCAACACGAGCACCCTCTCGAGCGAGGCTAGCTTAGCAGGGCTGTTTGAGGAATTATCAGGGATTGCCTGGGATATTATTGATCTTAGCGAGGTAAGAAGAACAGGTGAGGCTTACACAGTGCTGACCAGCGGCCACGTCCTCTGCTAAAGAGGTCTTCCAGATAAGAGAGAATACGGGGTAGGACTTCTAATCCGTAAGGACATAGCGGAAAACATTGATGAATTCTACAGCATTAAGGAGAGGGTAGCAGTTGGAGCTATAGAATGAAGGTATAGTACAAGCCTACGCTCCAACCTCCAGTGACGATGATGAAGAAATAGAACAGTTTTAAGAAGATGTTTAATTACCGATGAGAACGGTGCAAACTCAGTATACCGTTTTCATGGGCGACTTCAATGCAAAAGTGGGGAAAAGGCAGGCACGTAAGCAAGCAATTGGCAACTACGGCGTCGATTCTAGGAACACTAGAGGAGAGATGTTGGTAGAATTCGCGGAAAGGAATAGGCTCCGAAGAATGAATATCTTTAGGAAGCGTAACAACAGGAAGTAGACCTGGAAAAGCCTTAATGGAGAAACAAGAAATGAAATAGATTTCATTGTCTCTGCCGATCCCAGCATAGTGCAGGATGTAGAAGTGTTAGGTAAGGTAAAGTGCAGTGACCATAGGTTAGTGAGGTCAAAGATTTCTCTCAATTTGACGAGAGAAAGAGAAAAATTATTCAAGAAGAAACTGGCCAGCCTAGACGCAGTAAGGGTAAAAGCAGACCAATTCAGGCTGGTGCTCGCCAACAAATATGCAGCTTTAGAACAGGAATATGAAGACAACATAGAGGTAATGAATGAAACCGTAACTAGGTTGATCTCAGAAGCAGCAATTGAAGTGGGAGGTAAGGCACCAAGGCAACCAGTAGGTAAGCTCTCCCAAGAAACAAAGGATCGACCTCATAAAGAAACGACAAGACATGAAAGTGTCCAACTCAAGAGATCAAATAGAATTCGCTGAACTGTCAAAACTGATCTACAAGAAGAAAGTAAGGGATATTCGAAATTATACCGTGGGAAATATTGAGGAAGCCGTAAAATATGGACGCAGCATGAAATCAGTCAGAAAAAAACTTGGCATATATGACAAAGCAAGATGTATTCACTGAAAGATAAGCACGGTAATATCATCAGCAATTTCGATGTCATAGTAAAAACAGTGGAATAATTCTATACTGACCTACCCAGAGCAGCCAAAATACTTTTATTCGAAGTAGTGATGAACAGGATACAGAAGCTCCTTCGATAAATAGTGATGAAGTTAGAAGGGCCTTGCAAGACATGACCCGCGGAAAAGCTGCTGGAGAAGATGGAATAACAGTCGATTTAATCAAATATGGAGTAGATATCATGCTTGAAAGACTTGCGGCGCTTTATACGCAGTGCCTCACGACTTCAAGTGTACCAGAGAGCTGGAAGAACGCCAACATTATACTAATCCATAAGAAGGGAGACGTTAAAGAATTGAAGAATCATAGACCCATTAGCTTGCTTTCAGTACTGTATAAAATATTCACCAACAGACAGACAGACAAAGAACTTTATTAACTAAGTACTGAGAAGCCCTGCCCTAGGGCAGAGCTGCGGGCCGCTCCCACGTGGGAAGGGGTAGGCCGAGCCTAACCGCCGCATCGTGGGCTCTCTGGGCAGCTCAAGTTTGTCGTGACAGTTCTGAGCTCTGGATGGCAGAGCTCCATTCTTCTTCCGTGATGCAATTGGGCCCCTGTAACGAGGGGCATCGCCAGAGCATGTGTTCTAGATTGCTAACAGCCGCACAGTCGGGGCAAGTAGAGGTAAAAGCCTCTGGAGTGATCGAATGAAAAAGGGCCAGGTTGGGATAGGACTTAGTCTGAAGCATGCGTAAAGTGGACGACAGAGGTCTAGCCAGTTTTCTATGAGGTGGAGGATAAGTCCTCCTACCCAGGTGATAGTGCTTAGGGATTTCGCCAAGATAATTTCCAATAGAATCACTTGACTTCAGTCAACCAAGAGAACAGGCTGATTTCAGGAAGGGATATTCTACGATGGATGATATCCATGTCATCAATCAGGTAATCGAGAAATATGCGGAGTACAGTCAATCTCTCTATATGGCTTTCATTGATTTTGAAAAGGCATTTGATTCAGTAAAGATCCCAGTAGTCATAGAGGCATTGCGTAATCAAGGAGTACAGAAGGCATACGCGAATATCTTAGAAAATATCAACAAAGAGTCTACAGCTACCTTGGTTCTCCACAAGAAAAGTAGAAAGTTACCTATCAAGAAAGGGGTCAGGCAAGGAGACACAATCTCTCCAATTTTATTCACTGCATGCTTAGAAGAAGTATTCAAGCTCTTAGACAGGGAAGGCTTAGGAGTGAGAATCAACGGCGAGTATCTCAGCAACCTTCGGTTTGCAGATGACATTGTCCTATTCAGCAACAATGGGGACGAATTACAACAAATGATTGAGGACCTTAGCCGAGAAAGTGTAAGAGTGGGGTTGAAGATTAATATGCAGAAGACTACCGCGGCGCCGCGGTAGCTCAATGGTGAGAGCATCGCACGCGTAATGCGAAGACGTGGGTTCATTCCCCACCTGCGGCCAGTTGTTCTTTCAACGATTTTCATTTTCATTAATTTATGATTTCTTTAATTCAGTTAGTAAGTACAAGTAATTTGCGCTATGTTGTCCTTGGTGTCATTGTTTGTTGGCTTCTTATGATATGATTAGTACAAATCGGGCCCCTCGGTTCCCTTTCTTCTCGTTCATTACTTACGAGGGCTCGAATCCGGCAACATTGATGCCTTCAGGTAGCATATGTGGGTTTATTGACCAGTTGCCTCTACCCCCCCCAAAAAAAATCACAGCATATATCCACGAAGTGAATGATGATGATGGGGCGAAGCTCCGGAGGGATCATCGGTAAACCGTGAATACTCCGAGTAATTCGCCCAGTGTATGATCAAGTAAACACGTGAGAAACAGTGTGTGTATATATATACAATACGTTTTATTTTCTTAGACGCTTCTTCTTAGATGCTTGGTTTGCGCGCACCGCCGCCGCCTTCCGTGCTCTCCGCTCCGCAGCCTTGTCTTCCATCCGGCGACTCCGAGCGAAAGAGAAAGCGCGCCAAGAGCGAGCACCATTTATTATAACACCCCCTAGCGGTAACCCGTCGCACTACATTGTAGGTTTTCTCATCAACGATGGATGGATGGATGGATGGATGGATGGATGGATGGATGGATGGATGGATGGATGGATGGATGGATGGATGGATGGATGGATGGATGGATGGATGGATGGATGGATGGATGGATGGATGAGGCTGAACCCTTTAAACCGGGCGGTGGCATACGCCACCTAGCCATGACTATTAACATATTTTGTACTTTGTGGTTGTCAACTATACGAAAAACTAGCGCCATCTAGTGACATTATATACACTTATATATAGAAAGATCGACACTTACGCCATCTAGTGAACACTTCATAAAACTACAGGTGGCTACATACTACATCGGAGGAAGGACAGACCCACGCCCTAAGGAGCTTCGCCCCTAAAAAGATCACGTACTCGTGACGCCTGCGGCAGAAAGGATGTTCTACATCCGCCGCCTAGGTTTGTGAGTGGTGGCGCTGGCTAACACTCCCAGGGTTAGTTCTAGTTGTAAGACATAAATACCCCAGAAAGGGGATGGGAAAACGGCGCCACGATAGCTTAATGGTGAGAGCATCGCACGCGTAATGCGAAGACGTGGGTTCGTTCCCCACCTGCGGCCAGTTGTTTTTTCATCCATTTTCATTAATTTATAATTTCTTTAATTCAATTAGTAAGTGCAAGTAATTTCCCCTATGTTGTCATTGGTGTCATTGTTTGTTGGATTCTTATGATATATATATATATATATACATATCGCATAAACCATTTAGCTCAATTCAGCTTCCTCAGATGAATTATCTGAAGAGGAGGACATTACTTGAATTACAAACGGCAATCTTCAGTTGGCTAATTAAAATACCCACTAATTAGTCTTTAAATTATTCACTTTAGGGCACCTGTTTCAATGCAAAAGCTAGTAGTAAGGAAGTCATGTCTGCTTAGCAAAAATCAAGATTAGTCCCACTTTCGAGATATATCCGCCGTTAAAATGTGCTACGAAATACATTTGAGTTCCAGTTAACAGTTTCCCATCAAGGACTTCCTTTAGCAGTAGGTGAGCTCATTTTAATAAATTATTTTCTGGGGTATTACGTGACACATGACTTCACTACTGTTCGGCTTCAATTTAGCGATTGCAAAATGTTCCTTAAAGTGAATGATTTAAAAGGTAATCGTTGAAAGGTAAATCGTTAGCCATTTGCACATTGCGATTTCTCATGCAGCTAGTTCCCGCTTCTTCCAGAAAGTCAATAGAAAAGGCGGAACAGAGTTATCTGTCATTGCTGTCACAAGTGTTATTCTCAAAATCTGTTCGAGAAAAAAAAATTGGTATCGCATTGGTCGTAAGTCGCAATAGGTCGTATTCCGAATGCAGCATACAACGCAACCTCTAATCAAGTGCGGGACTTTCCGAATCATTTTGCTGTGGTGGAAAGAAGAAAAAAAATATTAATTTGCACAGAACAGCGACGACTTTTTATCGCTTCCGTGACATATTTTGCCACATAACTTTTGACTATTATTTGGGAAGTAATCCCAGACTGGTGGGTGCTTCCGGGACACGGTGGTGTGGCCGTTCATTTGGTTAGATTAGACGCATCCCATGAGAATCACGAAGAAGGAGGTATCTACTTAATTAGGCGAGTGCATGCTCTTTGCGCAGGATAGAGCATCAAGCAGATCACATCTGATATGGAAAACAGGGCCTGAGTCATACACAGACGTGGTCGAGGAAAATGAACACAAAAGGGAGGTGGGGATAGTACTTGAATGTAATCGCATCAAGCGTTGTTTGCTGCGCTGAGGAGCGGCATGACTTTTCAAAGAATGCATCTGCATGAAGTCAAAAGCTAGGAGTCGACCTGATTTCTTTGGCGACAAATGTAGGTCTGCCTTTATCAACGTTTCTGTTTTTTTTTTTCACTGCTATATTATTATTTTTTTTAACGGAAGAACGCCAGAGAGAGAGCAAGAGAAGCGGACTAGCAATTGTCTCCTGAACGGGACACCATCCGCTTGAATAGGAGAGAAAACAGACACAGCACAACACATCACATGCAAGAGGAAGAACACTACAGATGAGTTTCCTCGGGTGAATTCTAGAATAGCTTCTAGGGCCTCTTACCGACTTGAAGCTCGACCTTTCGGGGATTAAGAAGCCAGCGAGCGAAGGTAGTGAAAGACAGTTGGACATTCTGAAAGCAAGTGCTCAAGCGGATCGCTGCAGTATCCACAAACCGGGCATGTAGCTAGCCTCAGCGCACGTTCTTTCCGGTGCAGGCAATCTGCCACATTACCCAACGCGTATAACTTGAGCAGATGGGACCTTGCGCGGAGGGTTAAAGCCCGACCAGAGATTGGTTCATGTCAAGGTCAGTAATAACTCACCTGCGACACTACTCTCACGTTGGTTTTCGATTGCACGTTGGAAGAAACTTGCCATGATGAAACCTTGGAGCGATCAACGTGCAACCGTTTTCGAACCGCTTCATTGTTGCATTGCTCTAGCTGCTGTAAGGAGCGGCTTGACCCGTCTGTCCGACCGTCTGAAATGGCGTCACGTTACAATTAGAACGCTAGTCAAATGCGGGCTAATGAAGTACACACACTCGTGAATCAAACTGCTGGCCACAACGTGATACTCCGGAGGGCAGGCACTTGGTATACCTAAAAGTCGAAATGTCCTTTTTGAGTTCTTTTTATGCAGGCAACTGTGCCAAGATTCAGGGCCATGCAGCCCGGCAAGGCAACCACTCCGTAAGCTGAAGGGCTTCGTGACGGTGATGGAGAAAGAAGTAAAGGAAGTTGAAAAAGAAAGTCGTAAAGAAAGAAAGAAAGAAAAAAAAAAAGAGAGACAGCCGCCTCTCTTCGGCTCTCTCCAAAAGAAGAATAGGCCGTGAAAGGGCCGAGAAAATAGCGGCGTAAGCAGAATGAAAACTCGCCGCCTCAAAAAGTGCGACCTCGTCGACAAGCTCTATACGCCAGAAGCAAACAAGAGGGCAGGAAAATGACCCGCCCGCAAGAACCCTAAAAAGTTCACTAGCGCCGACAACGGCAGCAGCTCATTCTGGGGCGCGGATGGTAAATACTGCAGCATTGCAGTTTTAACATGGATGGCATGTGGTCAAAAACGAGTAAGAAAAAAGAAAAAGATGTATGTATGTATGTATGTATGTATGTATGTATGTATGTATGTATGTATGTATGTATGTATGTATGTATGTATGTATGTATGTATGTATGTATGTATGTATGTATGTATGTATGTATGTATGTATGTATGTATGTATGTATGTATGTATGTATGTATGTATGTATGTATGTATGTATGTATGTATGTATGTATGTATGTATTTACTCGAAGATAGGTCGAAACCGAATATAGGTCGACTCATATCATTTTAGAAAAAGGGAAAACTTTGAACGTGACACACGATTATTTACCGTAAGCTTGATTCCTAAATCTCTCTAGTCGACGCCATAAGTAGAGTTCTCGTCCGAACTGCCAGAAATGTCCTCGTCGGATGCTTCGCAAGGCGTTCTTGGCACCCCATGCGACGCGTCGTCCTGGGTGCCGTCAAATGCGTTGGATAAGCAGCACTTCCTAAAGCCAGTCTGGTGAATCTCTAGACTAGCTTTACGGCCGACGCAACGGAACAACTCCGTTAGCTGGGTACGTTTGCCAGCTTTGTTCACAAATATAGGTTGATAGCTAGCTCATTCTTTTTACGAAAAAAAAAGAGAAAAGGTTGAGCTATATTTGAAAAATACGGTAATTCGGTGTATTCACATAAACACAGAGTTCAACCAGTGCGGCACGTGTAGCTGGCTGAATTATATATTTCATGTTCTCTCTCTCTCTCTCTCTCTCTCCACACACACACACACACACACACACACACATATATATATATATATATATATATATATATATATATATATATATATATATATATATATGTATGACGCGAGCAGGAGGATACTGCCTTTATTCTTCGTCTTCCTCCTTCGCCACCATCGCACGGCACCATCCTTGTGCGTTTCGTCACCCGCTTCCCCCTCCACCCGAGAGAGCGCGTGCTGCGAACATGAGAGGGAGCAAAGTGTCTGATGAATGAATAGCATAAATTGTGCAGTGAGTCCAATGTTCCAAGATGGTTCTATAACTCTTCACAACTTCATAGAAAATTGTATCTGTCCGGTGACGTCTAGCATAGCTCAGGTGGCCGAGGCTGGCTGTTGCACTCTGGACGACATATGCATGCCCCGAGTAAGGAAGGTATGGAAACGTCGCAGCAGGGGGAACTCGGATGTAGAAGGCGTCGGCTTACTCGTCGCGACTTGTAAGCACGCGGTGTATCCTGTTCGAACGTTCGGTGGACTGAGTAGTCGAGGTGACGTCTCTGGTGGTTCGGTATGACGGGGAAAGTTCCCGTGTCCGTTGCGTCGTTGTGCGCAGCGTGGTCGCACGAATCCTTGAGCTGCGAGCAATCCTGATTGGTGGTGCTGACGGTGTACTCGGCGACGTTTCTTGCTTGCAAAAAGTCGTCTTCGTTGAGTGCGCCTTATGTTTAGATGGTTTGCGCAGTGATGTTTTCTTTGTTGTTGCAAATTTGCTTTCGGCGACGCTCGCCGTCGTCGTCGGTGTCGAAGTCGTCGTCGAGGTAGCTGAAGATGACCTTGGAGTGACTGATTTCGATCATTCTGATGTGGCAGCGACAGCTGTTGATATAGCACTACTTCTTTAACAACGCTGGTATCTGGTGGCATATTCGTGCCGTCAGCGGCAGGTAATTGACACACTGCTTGCTTTCGTGTGACTTGTCTGATGGCGAGGTCCATGTGTGAGGTTCTTCAGAAGCCATTTCTAAGGCTGACATCCATGTGACGTCGTGCTGAGCGGAAATTTGTTTGTTGGCAATGTTTGACATCTGGTGCTTCCGATTCTTTTGCGATGTCAATGCTTTGTTGAGGTCTTCGATGCACACAAGAGTTTGAAGCAGCTTGAACTCTAAGTGTAAGCTGTTCATCCGCTGCTGATGAAAGTGTAATGTCTTCCGTGTGAAAAGAGCACACGTTGCTGGTGTTTTCCCTGTGACGTATTGTCGGAGAGCAAGTCGGCTTCGATTCATCAGAATGAGTAATAGTTGCGCTTGAGATGCGGCGTTGTTTTACAGCCGTGGAAGTGTCACGTGACGAGAAACCGGTGGTGGGCCGCGCGTACAAGGCAACGGTGTGAACGAGTCAGATGGTTCAGTGACATGATTCTTGCGGCGTGTCGAGAGCATAGATGGTGAAGATGGCTCTGTGGTAGTCATCACCTTGCTGGGCGTGCGTTTGTGCATCGTGTTCTCGCGAGGATCATGGCATGAAAAACTCATCGATGATCTCCTCATATGAGACCTTGTTTGGCACTGATGATGATTGCGAAGTGGAGGCTGCGGGTGACTGCGGCGACACAGTTGAAACGTCTCTAGCTGTTGGATAATGGATAGATCTGCAGCGTATACTTTAAATTGACTAATCATTTCTTCTTTGATTTTCTTCCATGATTCGTTATTTTCAAGATGTGCGTGAGGTAGAAGCGAAATGCCTCACTGGTGACGTATTCATTGAAGTTGGCGACCATCTCCCGTTCCGACCATGATGCAGCGGATGCGTGGAACTCGAAGAGGCGGAACCAGTCTTCCACGGGCCCATCGTCCACTGATCCGGTGTATACTTGGGTATGTGCAAGGCTTGCGGTAATGCAGTCATGATGCTGTCATGATGCTGGCCGGTGTCGGTGGGGGAGCTGTGTGCTCGGGGTTCAATGCATGGCGTGGAAGACTTCCATATTGATGTGCGTCTGATGAGGTGGCTGCCAGGTCTTCATCCTGTCGACTTGTGTGACGTGAGCAGGAGGTTGCGGACGGATACAAACATGGTCGCCCGAACACTGCCTTTATTCTTCGTCTTCCTCCTTCACCACCATTCCACCGCACCATCCATGTGGGTTTCGTCACACACACACACACACTCACACACACACACACACACACACACACACACACACACACACACACACACACACACACACACACACACACACACACACACACACACACACACACACACACACACACACATATATATATATATATATATATATATCACGCTAAGCGACATTGGAGACATTGGTTAGGGTGGTGTCAGTGTGTCTGTTTCCTTGTATATGTCATGTCATAATCTTCGGTACAAGTTCATAATCCATAGTTGCTGAAGTGCCGACGACACAAGCTGCGGAGCACTTCAATATCATGGAATAAATCTCTCAACGACGTATACGTGCCACGTTGCGTTGCTTGTACTCTGTGTTGATCTGAAAACATCGAATCCCATCCGCATTTACAACCCTTAACAGGCAATCCGAGTTTCACCATCGAATTACAGTGAACTCGGCGCTATTCCTGTGTTAAAGAATGTGGACAGATCACGATCAATCTTTTCTACTCCAGCATCGGGTTTCATTGCTAATCTGCCCTTAACAACAGGCATCCTTTAAGTATATGTTTGCCCCCTTAGCAACGACATTCCTTATTTTGATCAGTTTTATCATAAATGCCGCATGCGAAGCAGCTCATCTTCTACTGCCGTTTCTCTTCAGAGAGGTTACACGTCGACAAAACACTTGTGCGCCTTTCCGAGTTTTATCGTCACAAGCTTGTAACCCCAAAATCTCTGTACTTTCCATTACACCTTTTTAGACCGAAGCTTTATAGGAGAACCCTTCCAGACTTTGCTGACCGTGACGGCTTCTCCTGCTGTCTTACCGAATAACTCACACAAGGGACAACACTCGTATAACGAAGCGGTTCATATGAAGCCCCATATACAGGGTGTTACAGCGAACACTTTCAAAAATGTTTGAAGGTTGCCTGTGGCAGATAGCACAATTCTAGGTCATGAGCTGGTCTACTCGAAGAGGTGGACATTACTTGCACAAAACATTAAAATGCATAATTTGCTAATTAATAAACATTCACTAATTAAGTTTTTAACTTAATTAGCCCCTACCCCCTGGGTAACTTTTTTAACCTAACACATATCGCTTGCCCCATAACAGTGTACGCGGTAAACTTCACACGTCAATGTGGCAGCAAGTGGAGTCAAGGCATTTTTTTTTCTTTACCTGCATCGCCACCCTCGTCATCATCGCCAACGTCGCAGTCACTACTTACTCATTCCCGGTTACTAACAAACCGTCAAAGTATTTGCGAGGAAGCTGCATCATAAGCTGAAGGATAAGCAGTGCCACTGTGGTATGAATGAATTTGACTTATGCGTGTCTCACATTTTCCGTTTAGCAATATCTATCAACCACGACGACTGAACCTGTCGCAGTGTGGAACAGCTGAACCGTCCGCCAGACACCGGTGACTGTGGCGGCCGCTAGCCGTGTTCTCCCGCCTCTACATAAGAGAAAACCGTGGCTCAAATACTGCCTCTTCCCCTTCTACGCCGCTGAATGGACGTCACTCGAAAGCTGTTGTGACAACCAACCGATGGGGCGCCTGTCTGAGATTTTGCCCCCAGCGGTATAGTCTGTCAAAAGGTTTCCTCCGATTCAAAACGGCCTTCTCTGAAAATGATCAGTCCCATGGGTACATTACGTACCAGGCAAACTGAGCATTTCTGCGCCTACATCAGTTCCGCTATTTATTTATTTATTTATTTATTTATTTATTTATTTATTTATTTATTTATTTATTTATTTATTTATTTATTTATTTATTTATTTATTTATTTATTTATTTATTTATTTATTTATCCACACACCGAAAATGCACGATGAACGATCCTGAAGTGCTGCAAGCCGTAAAGTGTTTCATACGAAAACTTGGGTAAAAAATTGGAGCCGTAGCAAAGTGAGCAACAAATGAACAAAAATTAAAATGACACGTTTCTTTTGTACGGTCAATGGAGCTGCCCCAGCCTAATCCTCATTGTTCCTTCCTCATATACCTGGTGTGTCAGCGAACAATTTCAAAAATGCTTAAAGGTTCCCTGTGGCAGATAGAACAATGCTAGTTCATGAGCTGGTCTACTCAAAGAGGCGGAGATTGCTTGCCCAATAAATTGAAATGCAAAATCGACTAATTAACAAAATTCACTAATAAAGCTTTTAACTAATTACCTTATGGCCCATATTGCAATTTACAAATTCTAGCCGTAGAGTTCGCAAGGCGGATCCACTTGGAACGAATTCTCAGGATGACACCAGTTTCGAGATATTAATTCCCGAACTTCGCGGAGAAATGCACCGGCGTTCCAGTTACTTTTGTGCTTCAATGCATAAAACGACGTTTTGTTAAGAAAGTAACTGGAACGCCAATGCATTTCTTCGCAGAGTTTGGGAATCCGCCATAAGCAAACAGCTTCGACGTGTTCGCTGGGGTGAAGCTCCGGCACTCGCCTCGCCGGGAGCAAGCGGAACAGCTAGGTACCATCTGGGGTCAGCCAGGGAGTTTCGGGCGTCTCCTTGGGGACAGCCTGGGGTCGTGGACACGCTGCCGCGTGGCGCGGGCGCCCGCGCCAGCGCGGCCTTGAAACCACCGTCTTCTCCAGACTGACGTCATGGGTTCCGACTACAGACGTGATTTCCTGATGGCAACAAAAATGCTGCGAACCCTCGCGTGCACATTGACCTGCCATGCGAAGAAAAATACGAACGTAAGTCGAGCTATTTCCTTCCGCTCTTTTCCTTCCACCGACAGTGTGCGCGTATATGCCTGTGCCGTACTCAACACACACGTCTCTTGAGCACTGGGAAGTAGTCGACTGCTGTGAACGGCTCTGGAGACATTAGAAGCTAAAAATATATTCGCCATGGAACGGCGCGAAACAAGTGTGTGCGTGTGTGTGTGTGTGGGGGGGGGGGGGGGGGGCGGATACGTGTTTGTGTTATGTTCGAACCAAGCAGCCAAGTTCGCATGTCTGGCGTGCGAGCTTTTTTCACGTTTGAGCATCTTTCCGGAAGGAGGCTTCTCCGGGATTATCCAAGAGGGATGTCTTGTGAACATTTTAAACGAGAAGGAAAGGGAGGGGGGGGGGGGGGGTGCTGGAAGCGCCGCGGTAGCTTAGTGGCTATGGCGTTGCGATGCTGAGCTCAAGGATGCGGGTTCGATCCTGGCCGCGGCGGTCGCATTTCGATTGACGAAATGCAAAAACGCGCGTTTACTTAGGCTTGGTGAGCGTTAAGGAACCCCAGGTGGCAGAAATTAATCCGGAGTCCCCCAAGTACGCCGTGCCTCATATTTAAATCTCCGTTTTGGCACGTAAAGCCACATAATTCAATGAAATTTAGGGAAATGGGATTATATTTAAGGTGGAATTGGTGATCGTCGGATGTTCTTCGACAAGTCTAACGGGTACATGAAATATATATATATATATATATATATATATATATATATATATATATATATATATATATATATATATTCACAAATAATATAGCAGGATCATGTTTAATTCACTGGACTGGACTAGAAAATCTTTATTTCATTAAATTCATTATTCACTAAATTAGATTTTGCCAGTGTGCGCTTTAAGCAAGCCGCGGTTCTTGCATTGACGACTTTCATCCTTTCTGCTGTTGTGAGTAAGCTAACGTTCTTGCAGAACAAATGTACGTACGCTTTGATAATTATTCAAAAAAGTAATGTACGACTGCGTTCCAGAATGTGTGAGCACGTAATCATTGACACCACTAGCAAGCTTATTTCCTTTAGTATGCATAGTTAAAGACCACAAGGATCATTTGAATGGGTGTGGCAGATTAAGTGTGAGTGTGCAGCTGTCACCACTGCGACTTCCCTGCATGTGTCAGCAAAATTTCATTTTCGCCAAAGTCATAAGGGAAGGTCGGAAGATATGGCGTTTTCTTCTCTCTCTCACACACACACACACACACACACACACACACACACACACACACACACACACACACACACACACACACACACACATATATATATATACTATATATATATATATATATATATATATATATATATATATATATATATATATATTTCCTTTCCCTTCCCTTCTAGTGGGTTCGAGCGACGTTAGGCGTGGCGGGGGTCGTGTACAAATCACAGATTGAAGGAGCTATGCCACGATATTCCCAGAGGGTATTTTTAGTTCGCCGAACATCCGAAACAGCATTTTCTTTCAACCATTTGGGTCGTCCACGGACATCGTTTACCTCGTGATATGTGTTAATGGCGTCCACTGTCCCATCCATAGCAAGACCTGCAAACATTGCAAGGCACACCTATGGGACATTCAGACGTTTCTCAGTAAAAAATAATAAAAAATAGTGGGCAAGTAGAACAAAACTGAAGCTTGTCAATATGGTGGTGCTTAGTAGACCCAGTTTGATTCCAATCATATTTACATGTGCTAAACCGACGAATAGTTTTGTCGATACTGCTATACCGACATACAGCAATACTATGTTCGATGCGGACGCTATCTGATAGACGCAACGTCTAGAGTGTAACGTCTGTTGCGGGCACAAAGCCATCAATGATGTATCCGATATATCGTGCGCGCTACACACATAAGTGCAGTCGGTCGTCCCATTCTTCAAGACCCTTCGCACAGGTGGCATAATAGAATAATTGAAGTTTTTGCGCTCTTGAAGTAGGTAAACTACGGTGCACAAGAGCTGCAGACGTGATAACTCTAACTTATCATTTGAACAAATCAAAATAAGCATATTTGTTTACTTATCACTATATACTTGAGGGTAAGCCTCTGGGAGAGAATATATTCATGTGTGAGCCTAAAAAGGTCAAGACGCGATATACTTGTGACGTCCTTGATAGGATATCTGATGGATGTCCAAACCTTCAACTAAACCGTACAAAAACTAGGCCTTCATTTGCTACTTAAGTTCTACGTTCAAAATGAAACTGGAAATTGTTCTAAGCGCTGCTCTCTCTACTTCTCCACAGAAAAAAACTTTCCCGAAAAGACAGCACGCTTTGGCGAGCTGCACAGGCTAATTCCCCTTCTGTTTGCTCATTTTGTACATTATAGTCCGAGTACCCAGGAGGGGCACCCACAGTGCAGACACTGTGATGGTTATTTCGATAACGCCCTTATCTTGCGAACCTTCTCCCATTCGCAAACGTCTCCCAAGGCGTTCCTGTCGATAATACCTCACCGTTCTTGCACGACATCTCTGTGCAGCTGGCGAAGGTCCCTGTCCTGCCATCACTGCAATCTTCCAGGAGACTCTGATATCACATATCAGTGCCGCCCGGGAGGCATCAGGAACCGGAACTATACTCCATCTCGCAAGTCGTTCGCAGCCACTGTGGAAGCTGCGGGACTCCTTAGCCACGGAGGAAGGCCGAACGCCCCTCGATATGGGTTCATCCGCGCCGCGACGTCTGCTCCGTGGCTGCTGAATTCACCGTATACACGACGTGCACGCGCAAAGGTCGTAACAAACCACGTGCCGCGGTAACTTTCTAATCCCGCCATTATTCTGACAGTTACGCCCGCAACTATACACATTCCGCTGCGCAGGGATATTGCCTGTGTATACGCCTCGTACCTTCGGCAGCGCTGCAAACGACTTGTGAGACGGAGTAGAGGGGTTAAATAAACACGATGGTTCTCTTTCACAGGGCGCGACATACGACTACATAATCATAAGGCGTGTAGACACAGCACGCAGCTTTTTAATGCGATTAGCATTATTCTTTGGGAACTTCGCGCAATTTCAAGGCACTATTTTTCTATCTAACTGTTTTTCCGCCAACTTGGGTCGCAATAGGTAGTCAATTATCGAATGGGTATACCCATTCGATAATTGACTACCTATTGCGATCAGTCCGCAGACCAGTCCGGTGCTGTATACAGCACCGGACTGCTCTGCTGAGGGAACAGGGCTCAACAACCAACCGTGGTACCAACTTGGGTTCTTTGGCATGCGATAGTGGGTACGTGCCGCTCTCCAATGAACCTCTTTCACGCCAGCTTGGGTCACTGGGTACGAGCCGCTGTGCATGTGCTTCCTCTTCAATGGCAAAAAAAAAAAAAAAAAAGAAACGATCAAAAATGTTCTCCGGTGCTCGGCGGAATCGAAACCGCGTCATATATACTCCGACAATCTTGTCAGTTTCATTCGGTTCATTCATCGAAAAATGGCTTCTGCCGCACGCACGCACGCACGCACGCACGCACGCACGCACGCACGCACGCACACACACACACACACACACACACACACACAGAGAGAGAGAGAGAGAGAGAGAGAGAGATACTATATGTATTATTGTACGTATACCAGATATTTACTCTTGTGCGGAACCCTTTCTTAAAAAAGAAACGGTCATATCTAGGCCCCTGCCGTTTTTGCTGATAGTCTGCGTGCGTGGCTGGCGGACATTAGCAGTAACAAAAAATTCAACGATAATTTCACTAATTAACTAACATGTGCTAACATTTTACTAACTTTACGCCACATGTTTTAATTGCGAAATTGAAGCCAAAGTGGTAGTGAACTCATGTCTGCTCAGCAGAAATCATTAATATGGGCGTTCCAGTTTAACAGTTTTCTAAAATCGTGGCTCTAGCTAACAGTTCGGGACGATATTAACTGGAACGCTGAGGCATTTTATTGCATATTTAGGGGACGGATATTTAGAAAGTGGTGCTAGTCTTTTCATTGCTGCTAAACAGACATAATTCACTACTCCTAGGATTTACTTTCGCAATTACAACATGCGCCCAGTAAGAAAGTTTTCTTACTGCTTATGTCCGCCTAGCTACGTATCCTATAATCAAAAAGAGTTTCTTAAAAAAAATCCCATAAAAAGAAACACTTGGTGTAACCACAAATTACATTACTGCCAGTGTCATTCAGTACTATGTTACCTGGCCACGCGGATATTAGATGCTCGATTATACCCGGTAAAAAATGGTAGTCTTAAGTGAATACATTACAGATTGCATTTTGCAGTTACATTACATATAGCAGAAGGTAGCCGTTATCATAAGTGTACCCGTCCTTATGAGTATCTTAACGAGAACGTGCTTAAACATTTCGGACATCAAATCTGGCTGTTGTAAATGCGCAAACAGATGCGGAGCGTGTCTCGGCGGAAAGTAGCTAAACGCAGCTACACTTTCGGCAGCTAACACGGCGTTATCGCTATATATACTGAGCATAATACCACATTCAGGGCACGGAACGCTAAGGCCGGCATCAAAGGATTGTCTCGCGTTTGGCTTCCTACTGGCGGACACAATGTGAGCCAGGAGAAGCCATTTCGCGTCAGCGATGCCACAGAGGGAATCGAGGCCCCTTGACGATTAAGGCCAACGGTACATGTCCAGAGCACCGAACAAGTGTTTCGAACCGAGCATGTGCACGGCAGACAAGAGGTTTCTTTTAGGTTTAAAGGCGTTTGCACGCATGTCTTGCTTTTGTTGATACTTTCTTTCTTTTTTTTTTTTTTTTTTTCGTCGTTTCGGTGCGCGTATCACTCGCGGCATTCGGTGGCCTTCGGAAGGGCGGTCAGGCGAGAGCGATGGCTCGTCCGCGCGCGGGGAGTTACCGTTTGGCGCCCGCCGCTAACACAGGCGCGAATCGGCCGGCGCAGCCGCAAACAGAGAGGGCAGGCTCCGTTGGCAGTGCGGGCGACGCTCTTGACTCGGCCGAGGTCAAAGACCGGCGACTTTGAAAACGCGCCCCGCGGTCGTTAGCGCGCCCTGGAAACTCCCCCGCGTCAGAGAGACGGCGCATTGTGCGCGGGAGAGCGCCAGCACTGCAGCGAACAGCAGCACTGCGCGCGCGACGGCCGGGCGGACGTGGGCGAAAGTTTTCTTCAACGCCGGCCTTCCTCGTGCGCTGCTGGGAACGGCGCGACCGGGCCGCTCGCACCGGGCCGCAGCTTTCGCTTTTTTTTCTCGCAGATTTCTCCTCTGAACACTTCCTTCTCCCACGCTGAGACAAAAGCCTTCGTCGTACTCGTCAATCGGCCTGTCAATCACCGCTGTGGGGGCTGCAGTTCCCTCCCCGTGCCTGCTCCTCGCTCAGGGTGGCCCCAAGGCGCGCGCGCGCGTCCCGGGCGGGGAGCCACCGTGTATTTTCGCGCCGAGTACGCACTGATATACACACGCCTTGAAGCGCAAACATTCAAGGTTGCTCGGAGGGCTACGAACCATGTCTCGCTCCACATGACGTCGAGAAAGAGTAAAGTTGCTCAGGATTGCACGAGCTCGATCTTGTTTGTGATAACAGAATAATGGTGTACTTCTGGTATCAAAAAATCCAGGTTCACTATTCGCGTAGCTGGCGACTGTGATAAACTTTGTGGGGAGCAGATCTCGACAGCCGCAAACATCCATTACACAGATGCACCTATCATACGCCGATATGTATCGCCGCCCATTAATGCGCATTCATTTGTATACGCCGACTGCTGAGTGGCGATCAGGTAGTGCCGAGGGAACTGGCGCTATAGTTCATTGAGGAACAATAGGGAGTTTTAAACTGCACATTGGATTATGAGGGACGTCGTAGTGGAGGAGAACTCCAGATCAATTTCGTCGACCACCTGCATGGGCTCTTTAACGTGCACCCAGAGCACGGCACACAAGCGTTTTTTTTTTTTTTTTCTTTTGCGTTCCGCCCCTATAAAAAAACGCGGCTGCCGCCGCCGGGAATCGAACCCGTCACCTCGTGCTCAGCAGCAGAACGCCAAAGCAACTGAGCCACAGCGACGGGTGTATTTAAAGAATTCCAAGCCGACAGATTCGCTAGATGAACACGCATCATCTACTACACCTGTCGAAGTCACCGGATGATTGCGGAGAAAATGGTGCGAAGTTCCATGTCGACTACCATCTAGTATAATTCCCTCCACTTAGGCCCCTTTTTGAAACCTTCCCCATGCGGAAAGCAGAATGTTATGGGATGCACGACCGGGCACGCACTGCATTTCACTATAGCATTTCACAAAGACTAGATCGAAAAGACGAAAATTATAAGCTAGAAAGAGTTCGATGTTGGGCTAGTTGGTTGAGCAACATTCTTAAAGAACATCAGCGCTATAGCTACAGGGTCACAGGTAGACGAAACAACACAGGCAATTTTATGCAAACGCGTCAATATACGTATAGACACACCGATTTGAATAAAAAAAAATAACACCAAGTTTGTAGAGTGCAAAAAGAATAAAAAAAGAAACTTGTTTATTACGTGGACTTGTGGGAACAAAGAACATAAGTAGGACAAAGCGGAGCCTGTTTAAACGACAGAATGCGCGAACATTCGAAATCGTTGCTTGGGCAGTGCAATTTGTTTGCTTTTCGCGCACCTTGTCACGCTCCATTTTTTTTTTTTACCGCTCTCTTTGCTTTTATTGTCGTCGTTTTCCTTGTTAGTCGTTTACAAGAGTTATATATCCTTGTTTGTTGTGTTTTTTGTTGTTGTTCGTATTTTGTTGATCAAGCTATCTTCAATTCATCCGCCTGATATAGGTTGCGCTTGACTTTACCACTGTTGCCGGCCAACCGTCCTTTCATTATTTTTGTTCTTTTGCTTGATGGCACGCAGGTGTGAGGTTGGCTATATATCTTTAATACATTCCGGCCTTTTCCGTGAGTATGTGTCTTTCCTATAAATAAAAAATCGGCTAGTAGTCGGCGGCGCTCGGCGCCTGTGTTCTTTCGTCTTCGTGTGGTCCTATAGCTACCGATGTTTTTTTAAAGAATCTTATTCCAATATTCAATATCGTTAGCGGATATGCACGAATGCATGCATCAGAAGGAGCCCAAGAGCGCAACCTTGTTCCCTGAAAAACAAATGCTTTTATCGTTACTGGCCACAGTCAAACTATATGGCAGAACCATCTCCGCAGTAGAGCGCACGGATTCTCGGGTTCTCCTTCGACAACTGGCAGAGTTCATTTTGAATTATAATTAGCACCTCAGTGGAGCTGCATTTCGCATACACGGTTTACACTGGATACGAAAGCAACTTCATTGATGAAACTAAGGAACGTGGTCATTCGCAATTGTATTGATCGCCAGAGTTCACCTGATCCCTATATACACCGCCCTGAGTTGTCTCAGAGCACGCATATTTGACACATTTTCCAAATTCCCGATCAGCATCCGTCTGCCTATAGCCGGCGCACAGGCGGAGCATGTCACCGCTATTTAATATACTTTAACCCCTTTGTGATACCCCTTCGAGGGCATCAAGTGCGACTCATCATACTACAGACAACGAAGAAGGTTAATCAGTTGGAAGATTATACTGTTATTAGGCTACACGCGTGTGAAGAGCATATACACATTTGTAACGAGAGGTCGGTTTCGTCCCCTAGTTTCACAAGTACCGTTGCCATCCCGGCTACATTAGTCATAACCAAATTCGACCCGTCTGGTATACACTTCACAACGCCGACATCGACATAGCTCGTGACCCTACATTCTGCTTTTATAACCATATATTCTACAAGAATCATCTCGACAATGGGCTGTGTTCTGAGACACGAAAGCAGCCTTTCAGCCGCAGGGCTCCCGTGAAATGAACGTCCGACATAAACAAGGTTCAGTAAATGGCACATCACCTTTTGCTCGGTGCCAGGTCACTGAGCAATCGCCGCCAACAACCTCATGGACCAAGATGCCCGATCTGCCCATGAAATAACGCGGAAGCGGACGAGACAAGGCAACTTCTGTACCAATTCCTCGCGCTGCGACACACACTTATTGGGTTTCTCCGAATATATATATCGTCTGTACGCACTGGATCAGCTGTCACAACGCCTCGCAATCCGCGATGCGACGCTGCCGTGCCACCTCTGGCTCCGAGCGGCCTTTCAGGGATGCTTACTCGTTTCTCCTCGGAGTGACATCGAGATTTGCGACTCTTGCGCGAACTGGAGGAGGCCATCGAGCATGTCCCCTAGCTATGTGCTCGCTTATCAAAGCTGCTCTCACTGGACAGCGTTAAACCGGCTCGGCACACGCCCGTTTTCACATATCAGGACCAGTGCGAAGAGCAATTCGCGAGCATCCGTAGCTTCCGAAGCCTATGAGGCCTCATTCACCGCTTATATACGTGTGAGTCACGTCTCTAACTTGGGTGCGTGAATGGTGTTCTTCTCCTGCCTTCTTCATTTTGATTCCCTATCCTCCTTTTCCCTTGTGTCCGGTCTAGCTATCAAACGATCAAACCGGGCGTTTTATCTGCCTGCCTTCTATTTCTCCTCTCTCTGTCACTTCGCCCTCTTGATTGATAGGAATCAAACATCCATAGGTATCGTGCTCAATCATGAGGTCAATAGAAAGCACCACGTAAATGCGAGCCCGGCAAAACCACATGAAAACGCACACAGATAAATGTGCATGCTACTGATGTATACACAAACAGATGTAACATGCTATGAAGAGGAAAGAAAAAAACAAATACATACAAAAACATATAGATGTATACCATAGAATTTAGGGCTTTCAGTCCGCTTATAGTATACGTGTCACCAACTGCGCGCGCTGATGCGAAAGCTATGGCTCGACTCAGCCAATCCATGCAGAAAAGAGAATCAGGAAGGAGTCCTGCATTGTCCAACTCTGATCGCCTTCCGCGCGACGCCGGCTGAATGGAAGCGTCACAGAAGGCTTAATAGCGCACAATAGGTTGAAAATTTATCGAAAGTTTACTGCGAGATTCACTTTTCACATACAGCATCCATACATCGCCACATCAGGAGGGAGGGCTAAAGGCTGTGTGTGCCCGACGAGGCCTACAATCCTGGTGAACTCTCCTTCCTTCTAACACGCAGCGGGCTCTCGTTAGTGATTGGCTGACACGAGCCATAGCCTATTTAACCCTGCACGGAGTTGGGTTAAATAAATAAATAAATAAATAAATAAATAAATAAATAAATAAATAATAAATAAATAAATAAATAAATAAATAAATAAATAGGTAATTCACGTACGAAAATTGCATGTTTGACGTTTCGGCCGTGGCACGCGGCCTTCGTCAGCATATATATATATATATATATATATATATATATATATATATATATATATATATATATATTTACAGGGTGTTTCAGCGAACACGTTGAAAATTTATTTAAGGTTGCCTGTGGCAGATATCCCAATTCTAGTTATTGAGCTGGTCTGCTCGAAGAGGCGGACACTATTTGCATAAAAAAATTAAATGCATATTCGACTAATCAACAAAAATGCACTAATTAAGTTTTTAACTAATTACCTGATGACCCATATTGCAATTAACAAATTGTAGCCGTGGAGTACACAAGGCGTATCCACTTGGAATGAATTCTGAGGATGACACCAGTTTCGAGAGATTAATTCCCGAACTTTGCGGAAAATGCATTGGCGTTCCAGTTAATTTTGTGCTTGAATGCATAAAACGACATTTTGTTAAGAAACTAACTGGAACGTCAATGCATTTCTCCGCAAAGTTCGGGAATTAATATCTCGAAACTGGCGTCATCCCGAGAATTCGTTCCAAGTGGATCCGCCTTGCCAACTCCACGGCTACAATTTGTAAATTGCAATATGGGCCATCCGGTAATTAGTCTAAAACTTAATTAGTGAATTTCTGTTAATTGTTTGATTATGCATTTCCATTTCTTGTGCAAGTAATGTCCGCCTCTTCGAGTAGACCAGCTCATGAACTGGAATTGTGCTATCTGCCACAGGCAACCTTGAAGAATTTTTGAAAGTGTTCGCTGAAACACCATATATATATATATATATATATATATATATATATATATATATATATATATATATATAGAGAGAGAGAGAGAGAGAGAGAGAGAGAGAGTACGCCACGAACATATTGGGAAGCCCGAGTGGTTAGTGTCCTATCGCACGGCACTAACCAACGCGTGCAGCCACATCAAGCTACGATTCGTTCGAGGGCGCCTTAACTTCCATATACTATAGCTTACATAAAACAAGCTATATAACAAGCTATATAGCTAGCTTCGTACACCTACACACAGACGGTAAAAACCGTACAGCCATAGCATTTATATCTACCGGCAGTTCACTCACCCGCAACTTTAGAACTCGGATGTATGGAGAGGGGATGTCTGAGGCACGCTACAGAGCCTTCCAACTACTGGCAATAACGATCCACACCATATAAGACATGCCGAATAACGCACCCAAAACAAGTTGGTGCCTG
This sequence comes from Dermacentor silvarum, assembly GCF_013339745.2. Lineage (NCBI taxonomy): Eukaryota > Metazoa > Arthropoda > Arachnida > Ixodida > Ixodidae > Dermacentor > Dermacentor silvarum. The sequence continues at coordinate 76,648,020 of NC_051154.1, read as the reverse complement.
AGTGCCATAGGCCCAATTCCTACAAGAATGGGTCCGGCATGATCCCGAACTCATTGACAAATTGTGCCCTGCGCTTCAACACATGTAGGATAGTATATATAGGTCAGACCTCAGCAGCAGATCACAATTTAGGCATACGGAAAAGAGACATAAATCATATAGTAACCATGCAGATCGTAATCTTCCTAGCGCTCCTGACGGTCTCGAACCCTGCAACGCGCCCGACGCCAACGCTGAGAAATAGCACTAAACCAAAAAGCCAGGGAGCAATACCGTAGAAACATATATGTATGAAGGTAATTAAATTGGCCATATAAAAATAATAATTATCAATCAACCGAGAAAATCGTTTTCAATGTTACAAGATAGCAAAATGTGTCCAAGCAAAAGAGTTTGAATGCCGGTGACGGAAGTTGAAACCTATCGATAAATTCGGTAAAGGAAGTTGAAACGAAGTGCCCGGGACGGTATACGTGAAGTTGTGCAAGCTTGCTTCGCAATAATGAAAAGTTGTAGAGCCTCCTTCTTCTCAGAAGCGCACGAGTACGCTCACGGCGCGCAGCTCAGTTGTTGCTGAGCGCGCGATCGCAGGCTCGGTTATTGGCTTCATGGCCGGCCGCGTTTTCTCTGGAGGCGAAGTGCAGAAGAACCCGAGGTATCTATATGAGAGTTAAAGAACGCCAAATGACAGTCGGCGATAATTGAGAGTCCTGCCCCAAAATTGCGTCCCTCGTGGTGATTACGGACGTAAGTGAAATACGCGTGTAGTCTTGATCGTTTTCCCTTCCGTAACATCTGCGCTTTATCACACCTTCATTACGAGCACGTGGTACTACGTAACGCCCATCCAGAATACGTCGTGAAGGCGAACGTTCGCTAGCGGCGCCAGATGATGAGGGAAAAACACCGTCTCTCTCGTACGGGGCGAGCCGTCGGCGCGTCACACCATCAGGGAGGAATGGCGCGTGGACAGCCGCAGTGCAGAAAACGGGGCCGCGACCGAGCCCCGTGGAGCTGCTAAAAATGTCGTCCACAGCTCTATTCTGCTATGGTGCCGGCCTTGCGCATCGTACGAGAGCGCATTCGCGCGATCTCAGAAAGCCCGGACGCTCTGGACATTATTTCCTCCCCCGTTTCCTTCTCACGACTGGGGCCGTCTTTCGCCCAGCGGTGCGCGCCTTCCTGAAGAGAACAGCGCGTTTTCCTTCAGGATCACTTTTCAGGTTTCGCGAGTCAATTTGGAAAGCGGGGGCACGAGGGGCCGGCAGCGAGGACGTCGCCGCCGCTGCTCGCGCCGGGGCGGCCGCGCCTGCGGTCGTTGCGCTTTGTCTCGCAGCCGCTTCGCTCGGAGGCCGATCGATGAGCAACAGCGAGGGGCGGTACACGCTGGTGACTCAATGCAGGAACGCAGTGGCGGCACGAACTCCTCGGTTGCGGAAAACGAGAGCGTCCGACACCGCCTGACGCACGGACGTCTATCATCACCCACGGCAGGTTTCGGTGGCACGACGTCAGTGAAAACCGCAAGCAACGGCGCACACAGCAGTCGCTCTCGCGCGCACGAGGAGGCTGTGACGGTCGCATTCGATCAGATCTAACGACCTACAACCACCAGGGACGTTTCCCCTTTTTTTCTTCTTTTTTTTCTTTCTTTTCTTAAGGGATTCTCTCCGGCACCTCACTAAGAGCGTGGATGGCTTATTATTTATTCCTTATGCTTCCTTCTTTATATTTCGTGCTGTAGGCAGGCCTCCACGCCCGGTAGCAGCTCTACACTAGGGGTGCGCGTTAATTAAGATCAAAGCAGGGTCAAAACATTTTCAGGTTTTGTGCAGGTGCATATACGGGGTGGTGATTTTTAAGATTGCCGGAATTTTTAAATATCACGTTCATCCCGAACACAACGTGGGTCGGAGACGGGATAGAACCAAGGCTCTCCTGGACAAGGCTCGGGAACAGGCTCGGGATTGCTGTTTCGTTGATGTTGCCCGGTACCCCGACGGGACGGCGTTCGTAGCGGTGGGCATCGATCACGATGAGAAAATCACGAACTCTGCGACTGTTCGAACCAAGTCGGCCGAGGTGGCGGAGCATGTGGCCATAGCCCTGACCCTGCTGTACTGACAGAAGGACCATGATCTACAGCGACTCGCGGACGGCTGTTTGAACTTTCGCCAAGGGCACCGTGTCGCAGCAGGTCCTGCGCATTCTGCGGGACAAGGACATCAAGTCGCACACGATCATCTGGTTCCCCGCACACATGGGGCAGATCGAGGGCGCCCCGCCCAACCTCAACGAGTCAGCCCGCAGAGCGGCGCGAGGCGTCGTTGACAGCGTAACTACTGGGTGGCGCGGCGCTGAGGTTATGGACAATCGGGACCCTCCCTCCTCATATAACGAACTTACCAAACATTTTCACATGGGACGGAGACGATATCCTCCGCCACATAGGAAACTAGGCAGACCACAGGCGTTGACACTCAGATTACTCCAGGTCGGGGCATACCCTAACCCCGCACTGTTACACAGAACCTGTCCAGAGATACAATCGACCAATGTTTGCGAGCTATGCTCAGACCTAGCTGACTTGGAACATATGTACTGGCGGTGTCCCGCGTTGCGCGACGGAGACGATGTCACGTCGTCCAAATGGGAGGCTGCCCTAAGCAGCCCCGATCTTGAAGCACAGCTATGCGCTGTCCAACGGGCCCGCGACGCAGCAGAGAGGCTCGGCCTTTCTGTACCCACGTGGGAGCGGCCCGCTACGTGCTGACGCGCGTTCCGAGGGACCGTAATAAAGTTTTACCATACAATCATACCTGTGGCAGATAGCATAATTCTTGTCCTTGAGCTGGATTACTCGAAGAAGCGGGCCTTGCTGAATTGTATTCTGCGGTTTTACATACGAGAACCACGACTTGTTTACGAGGCACACCGTTGGGGGGGGACTCCGGATTAATTTCGACCACCAGAGGATCTTTAACGTACCCACGATGCACGGTACACGGGCGTTTTTGCATTTCGCCCTCATCGAAATGCGGCCGCAGCGGCTGGGATTCGATCCCGCGACCTCGGGCTTAACGGCGCAACACCATAGCCGCTAAGCCACCGCAGCGGGTGAAGCGGACATTACTAGCACGAGAAATCAAAATGCGTATTCAATATATTAACAAAAATGAACTAATTAACTTCTTAATTAATGTCTTTTGTAATTGTAATATTGTAATTTACGAATTGTAGCCGGTGAGTTTGCAAGACGTATCCACTTGAAGTGAATCTCCAGGATGACACCAGTTTCGAGATATTATTTCCCAAAGTGTGGAACGAAATACAGGGGCGTTCAAGTTACTTTTGTGCTTCGATGTATAAACGAGCGTTTTGTTAAACAAGTGGAACAACAGTATTTTTACGGCGAGTTTGATGGCGCATATCTCCAAACTGGTGTCATTCTGGAAATTCATTCCAAGTGGATACGCCTTGCAAACTCAGTGGCTACAATTCGTAAATTGCAATACGTTCTGTAAAGTAATTAAGTTGTTGAATTGTTTTCAATTACTTGAGTATGTGTTTCGAATTCTCCTTCATATCCGCCTCTCTGAAGAATCCAGCTCAAGGACTAGAACTATGTTATTTGCGACAGGCGATTATCAAAAATTCCGGAAAACTTAAAAATGATATTAAGGCGCACTGGTGGGCTAGTTGGTCAGTCAGGATGTAATATGGCACCGCACTTCGAAACAACGACGTAACACAGAATGAACAAACAGCAGCGCTAGTGTTTGTTCATTCTGTGTTACCTCGTAGTTTAGAAGTGCCGATCCATATTCCTTTAATAAAAATGATCACCCCGTATAGTAGTGTCGCAAAGAGTGTCTCCACTCTTCCTACTCTGAGGCGCTGTCGCAATGCCAGCCCCGCACATGACAGGCATGTGTCAACAAGTAAACACGAACGAGTGCGAATAAATGCACCGGACGCTCGGATAGCGTGACGTGGTCCTTTTCCATTAGCAGTATCCTTAAGACAGGTGCTGAGTGAGCAGGGCCCGATGAAACAGGGTCAACGATCTAGGCATGCAGGAACGGACAAGTTCGAGGCCACCTGAGTGCTCGCACCATGAGTCCTTCCGAGATGCTTCCCTGTCCTGCTTAATCGGCGGAGGAACCTCCGCGAAAGTTGTTTTCCGCTTCCGCTTGAGCTAGCCGTATACTCAACGCTACTATACAATGGTGCACCACGATATGGCTAGCGAACCCTTTTCAATGGTCCGCCAAATGACTTCTTGCAGGGCTTCGTCTATGGGCAGCCGTTTATAGCAAGTTCTGACGAGGTCGCTCAAAGTGGTTCTCCTTCCACGGGAACAGTGGCCTTTGCTCGCCATTGTCTACCGCTTCGCAAAATGACTACGTTCGCCGTTCAGAGCAATCGATGCCGCTGCAGGATCGCTTCGACGACCGCGCCTGCTGTCAGGGTCACTCGGCCAGCCAGCACGAATAAAAGTGCACGCCTCTGGACGCTTGCCACTACTATATCTCGGCACCAATGGTCACAAGAAGCGTCCCAACGTACAGTTTCCTGCGGCTTTTCCGACTGCTAGCTTTTCTGAGCAGCACAAGGAAGCAGCGGAAAGTTCACGTGACAAATATCAATCCTACACAATTGCCAGGCTCTGCATCATCTAATAGAGCTGTCCTTTCCCGCATATTTGTCACGCCTACTCCTGCAGTTGCAGTATACTATAAACACTGTAGAACCACTATCCGCAACACTCGCGTGCTTCCCATTCTGCCGAGTTAGAAGTGAAAACCACGCAATTGCTTAACTTGTATGAGGAAAATATCCGGACAGTTAGTAAACTGGAATATAAACGTAATCTTACAAGGGCGATCGACTTCCGTTATGCATAAGTAATGTGTTGAATAAAACAATATTGCTATGACGGCAGCTTGCTGAAGTGACTTCATACCTTTCTGAAACATCACGCATGACAATGCAATTAAATGAAGCCAAACTATTCCACTGATACATGACTAGCATTTTTTGCACGTAAGCGCGGGGACACAACCGCAGCGAAAACTAACAAATGAAGTTTTAATGCGAACTTGTGCATTCTTGTACATTAGAGCAAAGAGAAATAAAAACAGAGGAGTGAAGAAACCAAGCGCTGACGGCTGTGTTATAGCACATCGTCCATATCGCTATGCAGTAAAGAACTTTTCTTTGCATGGTGCGCAGTGGCGACGGTTGAAAAGGCATGGATGCAACGTAATTACTGGTTTATTCGTTTCTCAGTAAAATATTCAGATAGGCTAGTTGGTTCAGGTCCATAGAAATGCGAGACGAAACAAACAACCGATATCAAGAGAGAAGTTTATTCAGGACAGGATAGGTCAGGTTGCAGGTTAGGATTAAGTTACGGGAACAGGTCGTTAAAAGGCACACCTTATAGTCATTATAGTCACTGCGCGTACTTGTCTGTGCTGGAGAACACTGATATTCTGCTGAAACAGCAGCGCACACGTGAAGTTTATATGAAAATGTTTTTAGATTACTGCGTTAGTAAACCTTTAAGTGAAGAGTTCGCATGTGTGTCTTCTTCGTGAAATGTACGTTTATCTTCTTTCTTTCTTTTTTCCCTTTTTGTTCTGCGCAAGCTCCTCCGTTCGTTTTGATTATATCCTTTCCTGTTCTGATAAAAGATTTCAGTGGACAATAACCGCTTGTTTGCGTCGCACTTGCCTTTCCAGGTATCGTCTCATTTGTGTTGTAAACATAAATTTTCCTCTCTATATGTTTATTTTCCTTGCTTCATTGTTTAAGTACATATAAGTTCGTATTAAAAATGCAGCTGGCAATATGTGCTTCAGTTATTTCTCCGTATTTTTTGCGAAGAAAGTAAATAATCATGGATCCCTACCAAACAGCCTGACCCACGTGATAGGCACTCTCGCATGCTTTTTTTTTTTTTTTTTTTCACTCTTATCTGGCGTTCTTTACCGGACATGGTTGCCAAGTGGTTGCCATGGTCAATCCCATTGCCATTGGCCGGCCGCCTTTGGTAATGATATGTCCAGTATCCGGATTGGCTGAAATTTTGCTTTTACGAACAGTTCTGGCGTAAGGGATTTTTGTAAACACGGGCTCTGAGGCCGAACCTTTTCGTTTATAAGAGCTGCCTGCCAGTGCGGCCGGCTGCCTTTTCCAGCAATGTGCCCTACATAAAGGTTGGCTGGCACCTGGTCTTACGAACAGTTGTACCGTAAGACATTTTCCATTAACTTTTTTTGCAGTAGTGGAGAAGTGTACTATATATGTCTAGGTGATGAAGTGCAATTTTTACCGCAAACAATTACAATAGCTTTAGGTCTCACTGTGCCTCGCTGCAGATGGCAGAATGCTTCAATAAAGACGACACATGACGACGCATTAGGATAACGCCCTGTCTAAACGCGGGTACAATGAGTGCGCTGATTACAAAGCATGCTGCGTTTGAACTCAAAACATAAAAGTCACAGTTTCGCCCGAAACGCGAAGCATCGATTGCGATAGCAAACTAGTGACAGCTATACAAAGTAAGGGTACTCGTTTTATCGGCCGTATAAACTTGTAAACATAGGCATACTAATTAAATTAACAACCATGGTGTCACGCGCGCACAAGCAAACATGAACGCATCTCACTCGATTGCCGCGGAAATGCACTGTCAAAACTCTGCAGCGAGCGAATTCACCTTAGTCCCGCCGCTCGCATCAACGTGAACTGAGCTGCGAAAACACAGCGAAGGGAGGAAGGACTCTGCCCCCGCCGCAGACGGCTTTCAAGATACAGCCGCCCAGGCGGGAGCGCGCGGCGTAGTACGCGGTCTCCCGGCCCGGCGGGCGCTCGCGGTCGCTCGGGCGGCGCGGCGTAAAACGCCCCCCCCCCCCCCCCCCCCCCCCCCATCCACCCCTTCTTTACCCTCCCTCCGGAGCGTTGCGCGCGACTGGAAGACACAGCCTTCAAAACGTCGCATTAATGGATTCAATGTCTAAAACAGATTTTTGACCAAACTCGACGCAGTAAAAACGTCGCACGCAGGACATCCTAAAAACGAGGGTGGAATACGTTTTGAAAACGTTTTCATGAGACTGGCCGTATCTGTTCAATTATCTAGCGTACCGGGTTTTCGACAGCGCCGTTGTTGGCGCGAGAATTCTTGATCTATCAAGCGGCACTCGTCGTGTCAGTTGCTGTATTCGCCTTGCATTAGCATGAGTTCGGATAGGAAGAAGAAGCCTTTTGTGGTGTTGACCTCACGTTAGAAGAGACGAAGGATAGCAAATGAAGCTGACACCGCAACGGGAAGTGTTTTGCGCCATGAAGAAATGAACGCGAATGCAGTAACATTGAAGCCGCTTTTCGTGACTCGGACAACGGCTCCACATACACCTCGGAGGAGCGCTGCCGGTCAGTAGACCATGCTGGTGTTAGTGCTGATTCTTACAGCAGATCCACTACATCAATAACTTTATCATCATCCAATTCTTTTTGACGATTTCTTTCAGTCCCCTGCATTTTTCCTCGCCGCGATCAGCAGTCTAATATTAAACGACCGATATGTCACTTTCATTGTTTTGAAAATTCATTCATACAACGCACTATCGTCGAATGGAACAACTTGCCATCGCACGTCGCTACTGAAGGAAATGCAGCAAAATTAGAAGAGGTGCTACACACTGAGCGCACTGCCTGACCTAATTGATCTGTGTTCACTTTTTACGCCTTTTGTTTTCACAGTTTCTTACACATTGAAATGTGTTTAGGCGATGACATTTTAATTTTTCTTTTGTTCCATATTTGTAAGCATTCCTTATGCGCTGTATTTATTAGCCTTTTTCTATATTACGCACAAATAAAATAATCGAGTTAAAGAGCGAAGATCACTTTCGGTGCCACCGGAGGAATACATCGGTACAGTCTTTACTAGAAACGGTGCTCTGTGGAAAGTGTCGCGGCGAATTTTACTGTGAACACAATGTATATAAAAAAATGTGCAGAAATCACCGTCGATGATTGTCAGTACATGCGAATAGCCCGAAAGAGCGAGCGAACGAAAGACCGACGGAGAAAGGGCGGGCGAAATATAGTCAACAAGAGAGTGAACGAACGAACGAACGAACGAACGAACGAACGAACGAACGAACGAACGAACGAACGAACGAACGAACGAACGAACGAACGAACGAACGAACGAAACTAGACGCGCGCTGCCTGGTTAACCAGCTGGCGCGCGCAAATCTCAGAGGCTATAAATAACCCATCAACACAATCCAGCCTTATGCAAGGTGGCGATATCGTCGTCACATCGGTCACATGACCAAGCATGTGGCCAAGGCTGCCACGTGAAACTGGGGTGTGCATTATTTTTTTCTTCTTTTTTTTTTACCAGTTGGGAAAGGTTATGAATGCGCACTGTATGCAGAAAGTGAAGGTATTCTTGGCAATTGTTGTTACCCAGAACAGAAAGTGGCAACCGCTCTATTGCTGGATAATTAAAATCTCCGGCCAACACAAGTACGGCATTCGGGAACTTATTTGTGACCTGCTCGATAGCATCGCTAAAAAAGAAAGAGATTAAACTCTTGTAAACCTAGTTATCACGGTTGAAATGTCTGTTTGGTTTGGTTTTGTGCTATGCACACAGTGTTTCATTAATGCACGCTTCCGCGCTTGGTAAGCTTCTTTATAACTTGCTAATCTGGCCTCCCTTTGCTCCAGTATTTCAGCAGCCAACTTTGCCTTTGCTTGAGATTTCGCAGCCTGCTGTCTAGCTATATGTACTGGATGATTGTATTCAGCCTGTCGCTTGCGCTGAAGCGCACGCACAGATGATGATGATGATTTATTGGCATCCCCTTTGAAATAGGGCGGCGACAAAGAGTCACCTAGCCTGCTTGATTTAATCAGGTATACTATACATAGCTCCTTTAGCTCTATACATAGCTCTATACGTAGCTCCTTTAATATCCAGAAATGCTATCGATAAATGTCTTTTCAGAGCTACTGAAATTTCTGAAACTGAAATCTCACAGACAGCCAAGCCGGAGCGCCATCCATGGCGAGACTGAGTGACCAAGCGCCGGCGAAACAGCCGTTAAACCCTCGCCTGGTCACGTGGTACCGCAGCGGCGAGGCTCCGAGCGAGCGCAGCGGCGACGCCTCTCCGCAGCGGATTACGTGGCGTGACGTCACACCTGCCACACTTGCGCTCCGGCGACTCAAGGTCATTGCGACGTGATGAATGACCTTGCGAGGCATGGCGTAATAGAGCTTTTGCTCTAAACGATCCACAAAATCGGGCTGGCTATCAGGGGGTCGGTAGCACGAGCCAATAACACAGTGCACATGACAATGACGCGTAACAGCCCAAATAATTTCAAGCGGCAAGTTAATAGTTATATGAGATGGCTAGAATTCATTTTTCACAGCAATTATCACGCCACCTACCCGCACCATTTTTCGGTCTTTGCAAGAACAACAAATGACTTCGGCAATGACATTTCATTTTCAAACATATGCTCGGTGAGCCATGCTATCAGCATCACACGCGTGTGTCAGTGCTTTTATGTTATCAACTTTCTTAAGTAAGCTTCGGAAATTTGCCAGTATAGCAATGAAACTTTATTCGCAGTTGGTTTGTAGTGAATCGATGCGACCGGTCATTCTTGCAAGGGTTGGCTTTTTTTTAGTCACTAGAACTACAGAATCAGACAATGAGATGTACCGATAGGTGTCATCTTGCATGCGCAGTGAGTTAAAACAGTAATTAAAGTGCTCGTTTTTCTTGCGGTTTACCTTAGCAAAGTGTCGAAGCTTTTTACGTGCCAGGGCCGCTATTTTGTAGCGATGTCTTTAAAGTAATAATGCCTTTTCGCGCTTATCGCGCTTTGTCAGTAGTCAGAGCGACGGTCCGCTCACGATATCAACGTTGATAACGCGAGCGGACCGTCGCTCTGACCACTGACAAAGCGCGATAAGCGCGAAAAGGCATTATAACTTTAAAGGCATAGCTACAAAATAGCGGCCCAGCTGTATCTTAAGCGAAAAATTGTTGCCTCCGAAGGTTACGCGGAGCAAAGTGCAACGCAGGATTCGGCTGGGCGAATCACCCGCCGCTACGCACATCTCATCGGTCAGTCGAACAGCCCTGATTGCGAACACTGCCAGACGTCTAAAATGGTGGGACACAAATTGTGCGTTTGTCCAGCATGCAAGCTGGAGCGAAGGACGTTGGATAATTATGCAGCCAGCGTTGGCAGGCAACCACTATAGGAGGACGCTATTCTCGGCCCATGGCCTGACACTGCAACTTCAATGCGGACAACTCAAGCGCTGTTGAAGTTTCTACATGACACGGAGCTAGACGAACGGCTCTAGTAGAGACACCATCTAATGTACATAGGTATAAGCACTCACCACTTCCCTTATCATCATCCATCCATCTATCCCAATACTTTCACTCCTCTTCCCTCTTCCCCAGTACAGGGTAGCAGACTAGAGCGTACTAGCTCAGGTCGACCTGTCGTTCCTATCAATAAAATCTATCTTCTTCCTCTAGCCATACTTTGTGTGACTTATCCTCTCGGAAAGTGCCGAAAAGAAAACTGTGACCACGTGCCCTATTTTGCCCACATTGCTGTACCATTAAATGTCCGTATGTTCGCCGCCCTATCTATCTAGCTGAAGACTGCAATGCATACACATAGTGTTGCAGAGCTCCAGCCTTTGTATTTTTTTTTTTGCGCTCGTTTTCTTTTCACAACTTTATAGAATGAACTACCACTAATAATAATTATGGGAGAATATTCGAAATTTTGAAGCCGAACGGATTGCTCAAGTTTCAAATCGAAGTATTCGGTGAGGTATTCGATCTTTTTGCCATGAATACGCCCCAACATGCTTCCATCCCGCTGACTGCTTCAAATGCCCATTGTAAGCTAAAGAAAAAATATAGGCTGCCCTTTCACTTTTAGCTCACTTACGAACTGCTCAGTTGAGTCGACTTCTGATTAGCAGCTAGTGCGTGTATGTGGAAAATGAATCGGTGCATCTGAAAAATGAATCCGGTTTTCTTTTGCCACATACCTCTGCATGCTCCTCTTTCTATTTACACAATCAGAAAAATAATAGGTGTTCAAAGCCCACATATTTAGAATATTAGTATTCGATTCTATTTCTATTCGCAGATTTTATGATTGGAACGCGCCCCTAATAATGACTGAGGGCCTTTAACGCCGCCAAGCTGCACGTTGGGCTGCGAGGAATGCCGTAGTTTTATAAAAGAGCATCAGATTGATTTTGACCTTGTGGGCTTAGTTAGCGTGCACATAAATAGAAATACGTAATTCTTTTATTGTGTTCACCATCTAAATGCGACCAGCACGGCCAGGATTCGATCCCGCGACCTCGTGCTCAGCTTGTAGAATGTCATAGTCACTGAGCCACCGCGCGGCAGGTAGCTATTGGGAACTTGCTGTCATGGGCGTCGGCAGGATTTTACGTTGAGGGGGGGGGGGAGTGCCTCTTTTTCACCCCCTGCCGACGCCCATGCTCGCTGTTGTATACGAGTATCGGGTGAGGAACACCCCTGGGCTTATGTCTGGCGTATCTCCAGGCTCCGCAGTTTGAAGCATGCAACCCGTGTCCACGATATCTGTCTGTCTTACAAGCAGTGAGTACCAAGCGAAGCGGCACTGGAAGGACTTTGAAGCCCCGCACATAGGTCAGGTCTCCTCCGATCATGCGCGCTGTTACCTGCATCCCGCAGAGAATGTTCTTCAACGACGTCATTCCTAAAAGCGAGAGAAGTGCGAGCAACCGCAGTATATTGCGCGCGCTTTCAACGGGATTGCGTTGTTAGCTGAACGTCTTCCTGCCCCGGGCAGGGACAGGTGGGCATTGCGCCCCCCCCCCCCCCCCCCCCCTCCGCGCGAACTGCGAGTGGTCGCGGGCGGACCCCTCGAATGGCGCGAGTAAGGTGCGAAACCGCAAGGACCGCGCGAGGAGAGGATGACCCAGATCTGCTCCCCTCCGCCTGTCAGGACAAAAACACGGTCACGACTCCCTCACGGCCGCCGTATATAAAAGCGGCACTCGGCGGGTGACGGTCGCAGTGGCACGGTGTTGAAGAAGCGCGCTCAGGGTAGCCACAGCGAGGTCTTTGCCAGGGCAGCGACGACAGCCGGCCGCCAGCAGCGCCATGAGGCCCGCGGTAGTGCTCGCGCTCCTGCTGGTAGCCTGCCTGCTTATAGAGGCTGAAGCCAGCAAGAAGAAGCTCAAGAAACTCATCCTGCTCAAGAAGCTCATGAAGAAAGGGAAAATCATCATCCCACTGCCCATACCCATACCAAAGTGAGTACAGCAGGGAGCAAAGGCGACGACCAGCGCCGAGCAGAGCCGTTTCCTCGCACGGACGTGTTCGGTGCGGCGTCGTCGCCTTTATCTCAAACAGCGTGCGCTGCTGCGAGTGTATATGCCGCGGGGGGTGCATGTGCGGGTGCAATGCGTGAACTGTGCGTACCTTTTTGCATCCACGGTAACTGGCTCGAACTACTGGGCATCGGACGTATATTTCGACGTGTTTTCCATCATTTCATTCTTTATGACAAAAAAAAAAAAATGTGGACTTAGTGAACTAGAGTGACTGTTCTGCATGCCTTGGTATTGACGCATCTGTTTTATTATAAAGCGCGAAAGACAGAGCTCACTATTAATAACTCGACATGTCTCAAGAAGATATAATTTATCTCAAGAAAACGACGCCATACGTCATGCAGAACTGCGGCCAGTTATGTTGATGTCATGTAAAATGTTTTTAAAATTATTTACAATTCAAAAGAACATCGCAGTTAGTGAGCAATGAATTGGCGCGTATGTCCTCGTAATCAGTGGCCTTGGGCATAGACCTTGTTATAAGTTAGTGCATTTCGTGATTGACTGGTGGGCCTTGGCTATTGTCCCGATATCGCATTGTTCGCTATTATTGGTGGGTGCGCCTAGAGGCCGACGACAAAGCGCTGTTACATTAGGGAATATTTGTGAGCGTTCGCCCAATATTTTTTCTTGTCACAGTACAGTGGCTCATAGCGTCAAGAGATGCAGACAAAGAAGCAATATATTTCGATGAGTTTCTTGCCTGTGGTGCCGCTGCAATTGAAGGTCGCTTTTTGGGCAACTCCGATGCCTTGAGGTATCTGAGGGGAAACAGAATTAGCTGTGTTATTGGCAATTTTAAATGTCCGAACGGCCTCTGGTGATACTGATCGTAGCCACGCGTTGTCTCGAACCGTCAGCTCCCGTGTTGCCTTCTCAGTAGTGCCTCGAACCCCGATTGTTTCCGGCGGAGAAGGCTACCAAGACAGCTTCCCAGCGCATCCTCCGACGATGGGGCTGTGCTGGCAACGCAACCTTACCAGTTGATCCCTGCAAGAACAAAACAAAATAATGCGTAGCGAACCATTCACGCGAGAGTTGCATACGACAAGAAAGGCATCCGCAATGGGGCAAGCGGATGCCTCTCTTGTGTGTCGCGAAAGGAGGAGCGCATCACGAGCGGCGTCACGACCCTCTCGTCGAGCCCGCTGAGGCCCTGACGTGCACGTTTTCTTGTTCGCAGGAAAGGGGGCGGTGGTGGCGGCGGCGGAGCCATGATGCACCTCAAGTCTCTGCTCGGGAGCCTTGGAGGCGGCGGTGGCGGTGGTGGTCATGGCGGCGGTGGCGGTGGCGGTCATGGCGGCGGCGGCGGCGGCGGCATGACTGAGGTCTGGAAAGTCGAGCTCATCAGCAGCGGCGGCGGAGGTCATGGTGGCGGCGGCGGCGGCGGCGGCGGCCACGGCGGAGGCGGAGGCGGAGGTCATGGCGGAGGCGGCGGATGGATGGGTGGCGGTGGAGGCGGCGGCGGATGGGACATGGGAGGGGGCGGCGGAGGTGGCTGGTGAAGCAGGAGGCTACAACCGAATGCGCAGGACGATCGCGACGGTGCCCCGCACGTTCAAACCTCATCGCCATTCTGCACCGTCGCGGTAGAGAAAGCTTCGGGCAACCTCAAGCCTTGGCGGGACGACCCGCAACGGATGCCACTGCCGTGTTACGGCTTGTGTGAAGAGACAGTCAGGAGTGCCCCTGTTGTTCCGCACCTCGCAGCCTCTTACGCTGCGACGGGTCTGAGCGCGTGCCTCGATGCAAGACTAATTGAGCAAAGAGCGAGGTTGAGTACGTGAATATAGGCGTAAATTTAGGCGGAGCCCGACTCCAGTTCCCGACCAAGGAAACGTTTGGAAGGCAAGACATACTCGAAAGACAGTGTCGGTCGAGTAAAGAAGCGCTCGCTGATATAGGCCATGGGCCAGCCTGTCACAGACCCAACGCCTATCGCAACACTCACGAAAGCGCATAATGCCGGTGTGACACGGTGGTATGCGCTTTTCGTCATTAACGTATTTGGTTTCTGCAACACCTGTTCAAGTAGTCGCGCACATATGAGTCATGCGCCGCGATTTGTAAAATACTTTTGTCATCATAGTCATTGCTGTTCCTGTTCATAACGTTTGTTCACAACTGTGCTTTGTACCGTAAACGAAAAAAGAAAAAGAATTTGATTCCAAGAAAGCAAGACTCTCTATTTACTATATACACTGAACATCCACACAATAAGCAACAAATGCACAGCCGTCCAACGAAAACGCGAAATGGAGCTGTGCCAATGGAGCTTCCTGGCACTAAATAGCATACTGATCATTCAGTGAGAAGACCTGTGGCGAAGGCAAGAGGCAATTCTGTTAAGGATAGTTACGTGCAATTCGAAAATATCGTATTGGGTCTTGTAAAACTGTCCAGAGGGCAGCAAGGAATGGACTCAGTTCACTATGTCCGCACTGGACGAGCGCAATTGACGACGTCTGCACATTACCCGTTTCGCAGTCACTTTTAAACCGCGCATGAACTCGTTATCACATTTGCAGGTTCCGATACGTCTGACGGCGACCGCTCTCACAAAGCCTTTATTAGTGGGTCTTTCGAGGGCATTGAAGCCCGCGAAATAAAAGAACAAAAACTTTCTACCTCCTGCAAATTATCACCGATGAGGTACTGCAAGTACGGAGTGCTTCCAGATTTCTTTTTCGGTGTCCCTAGCCAAGAGACGTTTAATATCTCCAATATAGAGACTGTGTGTTCCTGTACTCTTATTTTTTATTTTACTTGACGCAGATAATAAACAACAACAAACGATTAAAAACTTCACGTTCACCTTGGTTCCAATCTTTAGCCTCATGACTTCAAAAGGTGCAGGAGCTGAACCTGCGGAGCTACCGGCGGCTGCGACAAGCGGTGTTCCGATTTAGATACCGGGTGATAAGAACGATGCAAGCGGCTAGACAAAGGCACGTACGCGCTCAATAATAATAAAGAAAAAGGGGCGGGGGGAGGGGGCATTACATGTCCTAGTCACACGTGCCGTGCGTATGACTACGAATATGCAAAGGAGGAGCAGGCAGACAGAGAAACTAGAGTACGATATTACGCAAAGGCTTCAAATATACGAGGATACTGACATGACATAGAGTACCAGGAAGAGACAAGCATGGGAGTACTGAGTTGAACGCAGAACTTCTTGCCACCGACAACAAAGATGTTGGATACGACGGCCATGACGCATCTAGAAGTTCTAGAAGCGGGGAAACAATCACACGGAATATGAATGACGCGTCGTACCCTTCAAGCCAGGTGACTGGCTCAAGTCATGATTCGTATTATTTCCCAATCACACGGCGCGCACGGCGACAGCCTGTCAGTTTGTGAAAATCATGCATTCTCCAGTTTTTCGATGCGCTTCGTTGTGCGCTGAGCCAACTAAAAGCAGAATTTAGCCTACATAGCAGGCAAGCATCTCATGCAGACGCGACGGCTTGAACTACCGCAGGTGTATATGCAGTGCGTCCCAACTATCATGCACCAAGATTAAAAAAAAAAGAGCAATTGCGTTACTCGAAGATAACGTAACGCATATTGTTTCCAGTACAGTGGAGTAGCCGCCAGTAATTATATGAGATTTAATTAGGTAATTGTAATTAATTATCTAACTCGAGAAGTACTGTCCTAATTATCAAAGTGTCAATAAGAAAATTATAGAGCAACATGAAAAACTCCCGACACAGCTTTCTGTTGCTCAGTACGTGCTACATAAAAGTTTTTTCCGAGCGTGAAAGAAGCCCGCGAATACACCCTAAGTGCCTCGAGCGGCAAGTCGCGCGGCAACGGAGGTGACGGGTGTCGGCCGTAAGGATTCCTATAGGATATACCTAGAATTCGCGCGTGTAGTCGCTCATAAGTCGGAACACGTGAACAATATCAGTACACGAGCAAGCTTACGTTTTCGGGGACCAAAACAGTGATCTCGTAGTTGACGTCTGTGGTTTTGCGGATGAGCTTACGCCGCGTCGAACAGGAGAGTAGGATATCGTCTATACATATCGACAAAAATTGACGGAGCCTGTCCGTAAGAAGTTGAGTAGACGCGCCATGATGAAGTACAACATCGTGGAAGAGGAAGTCCGGGGAGTCAGTTGTGCAGCTAGTAGGAAGACCACGCGTAATCCCATATCGTGTAGCACAGTCTATGGCGGTGACGACTCACTTGTTGCCGGGCAGTGATGCAGGAAATGGGCCAAGCAAGTCAAGGCCAACTTGAGAAAACGACTCCATCGTCTGGTGAAGACCAGTAGAAAGGAGCGAAGGCTGTTTTCAGCGCTAGCAGAGGTCGCACGAAGCGATGTGTCGGTTCACTCAGCGCGGTACACACAAGGACAGAAGAAACGGCAGTTGTAAATGACAATAGATAGTTCGGATATGTTAGAATATGTAAACTACTGGCAGAGGTACTCTGGCCCTGATGTCATTTTAATGTTACTATTTAACGCGATAGCGTTAAGGGCCCCGTGTCGCAGGAAATCCGGCGGCGGTGTCGGCGTTAAGCATCGGCGTCTGGCGGAAATAATCATGCCGAACCGCATCTTCCCGAACCACCCCGACCGGGCGGGCCCTTCGCTTGGCGCAAGGCGTTAGTGAACAAAAATTGAATTTCTCAAAGTAAAATCCGTCAGAATAATCGTAAAGTACGACTTAACCACAACGTACAGACGCGATAGCGTCGGGTTGTAATTTGAATATACGAGAAAAAAATCTGATAAGCAGCCAGGGATCTTTGAATGCTATCGCGTTCCACTCTTAAAGGCGAAGCTTAAGCGTCCTCCACTTCTGATGGTGTTTCGCTGTACTTTGTTTCTAGGCAACATAGAGGGGAATGTTGAAAACTGAGCCTTTCTAATTTTTTTTTTTTTTTTGACTAGCTGTCCAGGTAATCGTGTTTGCCATATAGATTTGGCGTATTGAAATGTTACAATTCTTTCCTGTTTTGCCCTTTCCATATCTATTGTTATACATTTTAAAAGTAGAAAAAATATCTCATCTGACAATTCGATATTCATAGAGAAATTCAAATCAAGGTTATAGTACTATAGATATACCAGGTGTCTTCTTTTAGCTTTCCTGTGGCAAATAGCACCATTCTAACACTTGAGCTAAATTTTATACGGTGAGGCGGCTATTACTACTAGAAGTTAAAATGCTAAATTGAATAATTAACACTATTACACTAACTAATCGCTTAATTAATTCCATTACGGCACATATTTCAATCTACAAATTACAGCCGGTGAGTTCGCAAGGCGTATCCAGTTGGAACGAATTATCGGGACTACATCAATTCCGAGATATTAATTTTCAGTGTCCGACGAGATGCATGGGTGTTCCAGTTACTTGTGTGCTTCAATACATAAAACAGCGCTTTCATAAAAATAAAAAAAATAAAAAAATAAAAAAAAAAAAACTAGAGCAACAGTGCATTTTTATATGAAGTTTGACGGCGCATATCTCGAAACCGATGCACTCCTCAGAAGTTGTTCCAAGTCGATATGCCTACCAAATTCAATAGCTACAATTGGTAAAATGCAATATGTGCTGTAAATTATTTATTACAAAAACTTAAGTGATATTTTCTTATTAATCAATTACGCGTTTGATTGCTCGTGGAAGTAGTGTCGGCCTCATCGAGTAATCTTGTTCGAGGGTTATAATTGTGCTATCGGCCACAGGTGATTTTTTAAACAGTTGGTGCAGCTAAAAAATAATAATAATAATAAATTACCCTATATAACGAACTGCCCTGCTTAAAACCACTCGCAAAATCTGGCTTCTCCGCAATAAGACTGTTTGTGAGGAAAAGCCCGCTTCACTGTCTATAGTCGTTTTGGAGGAGACAGCCTAGAGCCGTATTTTCTAATCAACCATTCTGTTTTCCATTCTTTTCGCCGTTCGTCAAGGATACTCGAAGGCCATCGCGCCGCTGTTATTGCTGAGATCGGCCAATCGGCGCGACGTATGATAAGGAAAGATGAATAGAGGAGGACGCCTTCTGACAGCAAAGCGCGCCTGATAATTTTTATGGTTTCTCGTGTCTTTGTCACCAAGTTAGCACAACAGGTCACAGTTACTGTGGTACCTTTCGGCAGGGAATCTGTCTTCACCACTCCTTCGTGGTCCTATAAATCTATCAGCATCATCTTGTCAGCTGGGGGTGGCACACGTGTCTTTTTGGGAGGTAGCCAATCTTTGTAGTTTTCGGCTAATAATGATGAAGTCATATGTCTTATCCCGATTAATTAGCCTCGCAAAAAAAAGGTGATCTTGGTCTTTAAAACCTAGATGACCACTGTTCACGTCTACAGGTCACACGGTCCTCCATGTCAAAAGCAGAACGTAAGCTAGGAACCCAACGCACCTGCACTTTTCGCATGTACAGATGTTTCTGAATAATTTTGCTCCATAGGGCCTATATACTTATCTTGACCTTTTCAGCTATTTCATGAATCGCTATGCGGCGATCGTTTAAAATGGCGGCCTCCACTTTGGCGACAGTGACCCATCAATGTCTGAATGAGGTCGACCGGGAACAGCGGACATTTCGACAGAGTCCCGTCTACATTTGAATCACCGATGCCATTACTATACGACATTATACAATGGGATATCCGCCCCACACATAAACGTAATTTGTTTAACAAGTTGTTGGAGTGTGCTGCCCTTGAGAAAGAGAAACTTGACAACTGTCTTGTACTCAACTGGCTCCCTGCTCCCACCTTCCTCGGTCTTCAGATACATAAAATAAAAGTGGTTACTATAGAAAAACGCTGCATGTTTTTCTGCGGCCTATATATAGATGTGCACTTTCTCAAAAGTATACAAGCTACGTTACCTGCGACCATCATGTCGACTAAAGGCTGTTTGATAGAGTTCAAATGGTATGACAGGAGTCTCTATACCCCCTGGAGAATGTATCAAGTCTGCAAGAAGTTTTCAAAGTTTTCCAAGAGCACAGCTTGCGCGTAAGAACCTAGATAGTAAGAAGTATGTTACTTCTTTTTCACAAATCCTCGCAACAATCTATCAAACGAATCTGGCGATTCTACCTTGGTAGAGACAAAACCTAGCACAAGTACAAAACATAGCAGAATCGCAACTTAAAAAAAAAATCATCAGTCCTTCCATTTCATGAAGATGGGTGATGAGCTTCACAACAAATGGGGGGTATACGTTCCCGTTCACAGTGCTGAACGCAGGCAGTTTTCCCTTGATTAAAGATTCCTTACGCGTAACGCAAACTCTAAATTCACCAAGGTCTTCTCCACTAGTAGCGTAATGTTCATTCAACACTTCCAAGGCATTGTGCCGCTGTTCGTCGGAGCGGATCACACTGATGAGGGACAAAATGTTGTCGAACCACAAAAGCTTGCTTTAGGTGTCTCGAGTTTGCTCGGTGGCATGGTTACCAGCATCCGCACGCCATTGCCACTTGCGATTCTTCAATATGAAATTGCATCAAAATTAAATCTGTCAGTCACGTAAGACAATGAATGGCTCATACCCCCTTAAGCGATCAATCATATATACCCTCGTAAACGCGGCCTTCCCAGAAGAGAAGTGAAATTCTACGCTGGAATGATGACCGGCAACGGAGCCAGCTGTGGAATAAGTCGACGACGACGAACGCGGGGGCAATGGAACGAGCGCGTTCGGGCGGTTGCGCCGAGTGGCACCGACTTGTTGCTGTTGTTGCCTCAAAACATGGCTCGTACCCACAGGGGGGATTGGCCACATTAGATTGTTTGAAATGTGCGTCTAACAAAACACAAAATGGGATAAAGGGAAACATTTAACACAAAGCAATATTCAACTCAATGCCAACAGAAAATTTGAGATGGCATATTCATGAATTTAGGGGAAAAAAATAAAGTGCAGTGTCCCACGGTCGGTACCCTAGCAGTGAAGCCTTCCTGAGGCTTCAATAAACTTGTGGATAGCAGAAATCATTAACGCATGGCTTGTTCCTAATTGACAACACGCACCAAAGGACAAAATGTTTGGTGTAGTAAGCGCTAAACCCAGCTTACTTGTAGGGAAATACTAGGAACATTCTTCGGAGGGAGGAGAAGCGGCGGAAAGAAAGAAAGAAATGGTCCATAGTTTCTGGTTCATTACAAAAAGAACATAGGTTAGTTATGGACAAACCAGATCTATGAAGATAAAAATTTAGGCGGGGAACTCTACAACGGAAGCTTGATAATGTCACCTGGCATTGTCGTGAAAGGCATTTGCTCGTGTTCCACCGGAAATTTAGATGTCGAAAATCCTCTGCGGAAAGTAGGGATGATTTAGTACAATTTAGAAATAAAAAGCGTTTAAATCTAGCACCTGTTATAAAAGCGAAATCAGGAAGGATATTTAAGACAGGACCATTTAGTGACAATGATGCGAGCGAGTCAGCTGATTCATTTAAAGAAATTCCACTATGACCGGGGACCCATACAAAGCGGACTTCAGACAAATTGTCTGGAACAAGAGTAGAAAATATACTCAGTAGATGTGACCGATTGGTAGAAGTTAAATGTGTACAAACCGACAGCGCATCGGTAACAATTATTACTTTCGATGTCTGGGTACCCAATTTTCTAATGGCTAGAATGATGGCCAGAAATTCTGCAAGAAATATTGGGATGTAATCTGCTAGACGGAGAGCAAAAGACCAGTTAAGCTGATTTGAAAAGATGCCCGCTCCGGCCTTGTCTGCATTTTGTGTAGCGTCCGTAGAAATAACCAAGTGAGACTGAAATTGATTAAGATGATCTCGACGGAGACCTTCAAGTATGCGTGACGGAAGAAGTTTTTCGTGTTTTGGAAAAACATAATCAAAAATCAAGTTCACCTTTAACGAATCAGTTTTTGGAGAAATCAGGCACGGTAGGCGAACATGAAGTTTGATAACAGCGTCTGAACAAAAACAACTTGAGGTTGTCGATAACGCCGCCAATGTGTTCGGAAAAATAAATCGGGATAATTGATGAAAACGGATTGCAAACGGGATAGGGATGCATCCTAAAGCTTTAGAAAAGTCACGACAGTAAGTTGCTTAAACCTGGACTCAAGCGGGAAAATTCCCGCCTCCAGATAAAGCACATCATTAGCCACAAAACGTGGCAACCCAAGACAAAGACGTAGCACTGACTTGCCAGCTGTGGGAGAAGACGACGACGCTCGAGCCATTGCTGATGATGATAGTTTCTGCAAACAGACACGGACATCTATGCAAGACATAAAACAAGCTTCGCTTGTAAAAAGTCGTCTCCAAAGAATGGATGCGCCCGTGAATGTTCACTTTCACTTTTTACATACGCACGCAAAAGAATGAATATAAAAAAATTATGGGGTTTTACGTGCCAAAACCACCATCTGATTATGAGTCACGCCGTAGTGGGGGACTCCGGAAAATTTCTACCACCTATGATTCTTCAACGTGCACCTAAATCTAAGTACACAGGTGCTTTCGCATTTCGCCCCCATCGAAATGCGGCCGCCGTGGCCGGGATTCGATCCCGCGACCTCGTGCTTAGCAGCCCAACACCACAGCCACTAAGCAACCACGGCGGGTAGGAATGAATATCAAACGAGATGTAATGCAAGCACCTGCAGCGAGCACCCGAAACCGGCGGATACAAGATAATGGCGGTCACCGTACAGCACACGACGTGGTCGTCCTCGCCCATGGTCACATGGTCGGGAAGGCGAGGCTGAAATACGGTTCCAAGCCAATGAGCAGCGACATCAATTATGGTCGTGCGATTTAAGCTCGACTACATCTCGCGGGGGAAACACTAGTTTAAAATTATGCATCCAATACGTCTCCAATGGAAACATTTAAAAAAATACAGACAATTTCATTACAATAGGAAAATGTGAAGTCACAAGCTGTTTTCTTCCATCCACGAATAATTATGAATACGAAACTGTGCAGGCTTTCTGAAGTTTGCTCGTGGCGATGCGTGCTGCGATAGTCTGCAGTGAAGCCTCGCCCACGCCCTCATAACCGCCAGCCACTGTTCCTCCGCGAGGCTGCAAAATGTTCGTACTTCAACCTTTCCCTGTTACCTAATAAGGCGGTGACCACAAAAAATAAAATTACAAGCGCAATATTATTGGCCTTAGTGAGGCTAGAAGAACTGGTGAGGCTTACACAGTGCCACGTCCTCTGCTACAGAGGTCTTCCAGATAAGAGAGAATCCGGGGTAGGATTTGTAGTCCAAACAATATAGCGGGCAACATTGATGAATTCTGCAGCATTAATGAGAGGGTAGCAGTCATCGTAATAAAGTTGAATAGGAGGTACAAAATGAAGGTGTTACAAGCCTACGCCCATAGGCGTATCTACCGGGGGGGCAGAGGGGGCACTTGCACCCCCACTGTCAAAAGTGGGGGGGGGGGGGCAAAGCATGCCATTTGCCCCCCCCCCCCCCCCGCCCCACCTTCGAAAGCGGGCACTTTCGGCTACACACTGGAAAGTCCAACAAAACTACAACTGAAGCTAAATTTTTTTTCTTAATAGAGTCACCACGTTAATAATGCTTTTCTTTACTACGTATCCCCGGTTTGGGCAGCGAGTATTGTGCCTCCTCGTGACGCGCTGTAGCGGGCGACGCCCGAGATTCGCCATACACGCTTGCATTGCGCAGAAGTCCTGGCGCTTGACAGTTCCCGCAGTTACAAATTACCGCCTAACCATACTTGAAAAAACAGAACAATCGGCTTGATATATATAACCTTCGGGTGAGGGGAAAGGTCCAGATGAAGTATTTTAATCAGCCGTGCCCAACGATGGGTGTGACTTACTGCATGAAATGGTTGGATTATCAAATGCTGAAACTATTGAATCTCCGCCCAGAGATAGTCTACGTAGCGTTGCAGTATAAATATATATGTTATCACCATCAAAAATCTAATCAAACCACTTACAGGTGTAACTGCCGAATTTCTTTGTGTAATCACGACTCATCGTACATTTATTTATTTATTTATTTATTTATTTATTTATTTATTTATTTATTTATTTATTTATTTATTTATTCATGATACCTCAAAGGTCCCAGAACAGGACATTACATGAGGGGTGGGCACGTAGAAAAATGGCGGGACAGGTTAGGTGGCGTGACTTGAAAGATGGTCTTCAATAGCAGCTTTGAAACGGGAAATGTCGGTCATGAGGGCGATGTCAGAAAGAAGGGTGTTCCATTCTCGCGCTGTGTGCAGAAAAAAAAATGTCGCAGTTTCGCCCGAAAGGCGAAGCATCAATTGCGATAGCAAATTGGTAGAGAGCTATTCGGAGTAGGGATAGTAGAGTAGTTTTATCGGCCGCATAAACTTGGACACATTCGCTTTCTAACTGAATTGACAAGCGTGGTGTCATCGCGCACAAGCAAACATGAATAGATCACACTGAATGACCGCAGACAACGACTGTCAAAACGCTGGCGCGGCCGCTGCAGCGGGCGAAGAATCGTGCCGTCTATCGCTTCAACGGAAACTGAGCGGTGAATGGACAGCGCATAAAGGTCAGAGCCATGTGGAGACACGGCCGGGCTCGACTGGCGCGCGCGCTCGCTCGCTTCTTAAGAAGCGAGTGCGCGCGCCAGTCGAGCCCGGCCGTGGTGGAGATAAAGAGACGGTGCGGGCGACGGTCACCACAGCCAGTGCAAGCGTATTTGTTGGCAGAGTAGAAGCTGCTCCCCCCGTCCCTCCCGCGCTGCCTCCCTGCTTTTTATTGCGATAGCAATTATATGGACACTTCAACCGGATTTCTGCCGCCGGCGTCGCCGTCGCCGTGAGGTTCCGTATAGATTCCAAGGGCGATAAAATCGTCGCCGCGCGCCGTATGCGCGAGCGAAAGCGCGCGGGGGACGCGCGTTATCACGGAGGGCGAACGCACGGCGGAAAGCAAACGCGACCGTCCCGCGAAAGGCCGTTGGGGTATGGGAGGGAGGGAGGCGGGGCGGCGCTGTGCTCCGGCGCCAAAGGCGTATCTTACCACTCAATCTCCCACGCGAAAGCAAGAAACGGGAAGAGGGAGGGAGGGGGGGGGGGGGGGCAGCTTCTCCTCTGCCAACAACTTCTCTGCCCGGCGGTCGCCCGCACCGTCTCTTATCTCCACACGGCTCTGACCTTTGTATGGGCTGTGCATTTGCCGCTCAGTTTCCGTTGAAGCGATAGACCGCGCGAACTTGCGCTTGCTGCCAGCGTTTTGACAGTCGTTGGCTGCGGTCATTCAGTGTGATCTATTCATGTTTGCTTGTGCGCGCTGACACCACGATTGTTAATTCAGTTAGTAAGCCAATGTGTCCAAGTTTATGCGGCCGATAAAACTACTATCCCTACTCCGAATAGCGCTCTACTAATTTGCTATCGCAATCGATGTTTCGCCTTTCGGGCGAAACTGCGACATCTTTTTTTTTTTTTTTTTTTTTGCTTTCGCGTGGGAGATTGCGTTGCCAGTTCTCCTTGCACTGGGTTGCAAGATAAGCATTTGGTGCCGTAGCACAGCGTCGCCCCGCCTCACTCCCCCCCTCCATACCCCCACGGCCTTTTGGGCGACAATCGCGTTTGCTTTCCGCCGTGCGTTGGCTCTCCGTGATAGCGCGCGTCCCCCGCGCGCTTTTACTCGCGCATACGGCGCGCGGCGGATTTTATCGCCCTTGGAGTCTATACGGAACCTCACGGCGACGGCGACGACGACGCCGACGGCAGAAATCCCGTTGAAGTGTCCATATAATTGCTATCGCAATAAAAAAAAGAACGCTGATACGTGGTGGAATGGGCGCGTGGTAGATACACAGCATTGGGATGCGTATGGCGGGAGAAACGATGCGCTCGAATGATGATTTGGTTACCCGTGGGCAGCGAATGAAATAACATAAAAAATAAAAAAAAGACGAGCACTTTTGCGGCGGGAGTTGAGCGAGGGAAAACACAACCGGGATTTTAAGGCTGAGACACTTTCATTATAGGAGTAGTCAGAGAGAATGAGCCTGGCAGCACGGTTCTGAACCGATTCAAGGGGATTAATCATATTAACCTGGTGGTTGTCATAGATAGCACTGACATATTCTAGTTTAGAACGGATTAGGGTTTTATATGCAAGTTCATTTATTCATGATACCTCAAAGGTCCCAGAACGGGACATTACATGAGGGTCTGCGAGGTGGTATGTTCGTGAAGGTGTCCTCGGTCGAACGTGCAGAGCCATTTCAGTGCCAATAGAACACTTAACTGAATTTTTTCTAAAGGCCTGTGTTACTTATGCTTTTATCGGTTTCATTTTCATGCCGTTTCTGAATAATGGGCTACCCTACTACTTGTTTCCCGACAGGAGCAAGAACAGCAGATATTTTATATTTTGAAGAAATGAAGACCACCTTATTGTGACGTGTTCCGAAAATTTGAACTGTGGTGGTTGCTTACGTATACTCGAAAAACCGCTACTGAATACTAGCTTTCCCCCAGTTTTTATGCTTTAGACACGGCATTTAGTTGTTGATCCCGGTATCCCCAGTAAACTATGAGGGACATGGTGTTAATATTTATTCGAAGTACGAAACAATATTCTGAGTGACGAGCGATAAATGTTTTTTCTGTGTAGGTTCATTGCAAGCCTTTGTAGAAAGTTACATATTGAAGTCTTCCAGGGTGCCATACCGCCGCTTTCCCCGATTCCTAAAACAATTGCATGAGATATGGACTTGAAATTCCATGAAAATAGGGAGAATTTTACGCGCAGTGCGTTGCGAAAATCTCACTTTCCTGGCTTAAATGCAAGTGTTGTAGATAATTACTAAACTCTTGTTTTCCCATTTGTTCCCGTGTACCATACGGGATGCCTATAGGTTGCTTCTCCGGTGTCCTCCGTGAGCTAAACAAGGCATCTTGTTTATATCTGGGGATAATGAAATTTTCTGACGAAGTAAGATGTGTATTGATGAATTACTGTTTTTTTTTTAAGTTTCCAGCAAGAAGTGTTTGAAAACATTACCCGGTGACAAGGTTTAAAACGGAACACTAATATACGGGTAACTTTTCAAAGTATGCGATGTTATTACAGGAAACTGAAACATTTAGTGCACCTGTTCGAAATAAAAAAAGCTTCACTAAAAATCGGATTGTAATTCACCAAGTTCGCACACCTCTGCCGTCTTTTTTTTTTAGTATTGAGAGTAATTTATGTTGATTGTGCTTCGTTCTGTATAACCTCGACCGTACTATTACTTTACTAGCGATACATTTATGCTGTAGACTTAAACACCAATTAGTAAAATTGACTGCAGCAGATGTGCATTTTTTGTGTGAGCTGCAGTGCTGCTACTGGGTTGGATCAGGGACCTCTGGACACTCAATGCCTTTTGTCCCTGCATCACATATAGATTTTATAGCGACAAGAAATAAATGCCAAGTCAAATAATTTTTTGGGCCTCGATGGTTCACCATGTGTTATTTAGACATAGGTGTATTGTTACAAATATAAATACCTGATGCATTTCCAGGCTTTTTCACTTATTTTAATAGTAATTCTATATATATATATATATATATATATATATATATATATATATATGGAGAGAGAGTCAGATCTGCGGTTTGCCCCCCCACTCGAGAAATAGTTGGTACGCCTCTGCCTATACGCCCCAACCTCTATAGTCACGATGATGAAGACATAAAACGGTTTTATGAAGATGTTGAATTAGCAATGAGAAAGGTGCAAACTCAGTATACTGTAACCATGGGTAGGGTGGCTAGAATTGGGAGGTGTGGAAAGCGGCCGCGGAAACCGGTCCCCAAAGCGCGCCGGTGCCGCAAGGGGCGCTGTACGCGGGGGCGCGGGAGGCACTGTAAGCGGGTCTATGGAAAACAGGGATGCAGAAGAAATCAGCACTGGGAACATATAGAACTTTCAAGCACGAAATTGCCAAAGAAAATATCTAAGATAATTCTAGAGGAAGCTCTTTGTTGTTTGAAGCCAGGACGGGAGTATTGTTGTTGTTGAAGCCAGGACGGCAGTAGAGTGGAGCAGACGGCGTATTGCGTAGCGCTGCTCGCGCCCGACGAATCTCGCTCGTGCTCCTTTGCGCGCACCAGTTCTGAGTATTAAGCGTTTTTTTTTTTCGCTTTTTTCTGAGCTTCTGCACTAACATATGGCACACTCTAATCGTGCAGCTTGTTCTTCTCGGATGCCCGTGAAAGCATGCGCGTCGAGAGGGGACGGAGTGAGACGTGGCGCGCACCAACGAGAAACTGGATTTGATGACGAGGTTCGACACGGCACAAGAGCACCTGATTTAGAAGCGAAAGTGTATCAGAGAGCTACACATTCATTCAGATCGTGTTAGGCTCCTCCTTTCAGGTGCAGAAATGCCAGGACACGGATCTTTCTTTACATTCCGCAATGTAAACATTTAGCCAAGGGTTGAATGCAGCACCTTTTTTTTTTTTCTTTGCGGAAACATGTTCCGCTGAAAAAAAAAAAAAAAAACATCAAAACTGCAAATGAAAGGATATATTAGCTTATGCATTATAGTTACAGCTATAGAGAAATTAACCAAACTTTTATGTCAGAAAAAGCTTTATTCCAGACTCTCTATTCAGAACTTTTCCAGATAGCAACTTAGCATTAATTTTAATTCCAATGTACTTTAGTGTCACGCCGTTTTCCCCATTACAATTATGAATCACTGCAACTAATTCAAACCATGTTTTTAATGTTTATTCCCATTGTTAAATGCTTGCCTGCTCCTTTGCATAAACATATATTTAGACCCGTTACATGCCACTGGTCTCAAAATTGTGTGTACTTTTTCTCTGCACACAGGCAAATTGAATTAAAAGAAATCCAGAGCCCTTCCACTATTGTGAAGATGGAAGCCTGCGAAGCTGTGACTATGGTGGGTCTGCTGTAGTAAATATTGCTATTAGTGAATTTATATATCATCTTAATTGATTATCTTAATTGTTACGGGGGATAAGACGTAAGCAATATATTTACAGGATATTTACAATAACTGTAGCGGCTGGCAAGATGGTAGTTGTTGGTGTCGCCTAGCTTGCGAAATTAAGAGTATCGTCTTCTTTGGAGTAATCGTACACGTCTTCTTCATCAGCCAGTCACAATATTGAGCGTCTTCGGCATGTTCGTCAAAGAGCAAGGACACTGGTGTCTTGTTTTCGCGCGGCGCGATGGCCAAGTATTCCCTTTGCTGCGTCACGTCCGCCCGCGACGCCGGATGGATGGAAGGATGGATGGATGAGGCTGAACCCTTTAAATCGGGCGGTGGCATACGTCACCTAGCCATGACTATGAACGTATTTTGTACTTTGTGGTGGGTGAAATTCACCTCTGCCTTGATTTTATCCACCAATCAGATAACCTCTGTTTGGTTATTTCTACCCGCTTAAAGTCTATTTTGCCTTCACTGTCCCTAAACCCCAATGCTTTGAAAAAATCAGCCCCGTTGCTTTGCACTGTAGGGTTAAGCCCTTTACAGAAAAGTATGAGGTGTTCAGCCGTTTCCTCTTCTCCACACGCACAGCACAACGTGTACCTTTGTACTTGACTTGGTACATCTTAGTCCGCAATACTCCCGTCCTGGCTTCAAACAACAAAGAGCTTCCCCTAGAATTATCATAGGTATTTTCTTTGGCAATTTCTTGCTTGAAAGTTCTGTATGTTCCCAGTGCTGATTTCGTCTGCATCCCTGTTTTCCACAGACTCCCCTCTGTTTCCTTAACCTTTTTCTTAACCGTTGTTTCCTGGTTTGCACCCCTCCTGCAGTCCAAATATTTGATTGACAGTTTTCTGGTCAGCTTCCTCCATATTGTATCAACATTCCTCATGTACAAATAACTGAAAACTCTCCTTGCCCACCGCTTTTCTGCCATTTCTCTCAATCGCTCCTCAAATTCTATCTTGCTGCTGGCTTCCCTGCCCTCGAATGACGTCCATCCCATGTCACCCTGTACCCCCTGATTTGGTGTATTTCCGTGTGCTCCCAGAGCGAGATCTCTCCCGCTCCTCCTCTCGGCGGCTCATGCCCACATATCCAACGCGGGTATGAGCCACACGTGATTTCTTTCTTACCTTCCTTCTTTCTTTCGTACTCTCTTTCTTTCTTTGTTGTCCCTGGCTCATAGCCGCATATCCAATGCGGGTATGCGCCACACGTGATTGTATTATCGTTAATCATGACGTAACTGACGTGCATGTGATGTTATTGATGTCATGACCTATCAGTCATGTTACTCATCCGTTTTGACACCTGTGACAGCAGCATTCCGGGCAAGTTGGTAATCCATTACTCAAGTATTACTTGAGTAATGGATGTAATGTAATGGAGTAATGGAATACAAGTATTACTTGTATCCGTTACTCAATAATAGTTGAGTAATTGACACCTGTATTAAGGCACAACTGGGGGGAAACCGCCACACACATGGAGCCGAAATGCTGATGATACTAGTTTTCTTTTCTTTTTTTTTTTATTTTACACGCGGACACGATCCTGGGGGAACTAGCCCTTAATAGCTTCGCTGTAAAACACATGCATGCAGGAACAAGTTTATTTGAACTTCGCAGAACCTTCCAAGAGAAGCTTACTTTATTCTCTTGGAGTTGCCTGTCAGATCTCGGTATTGCGCGAGCCCACTTTTGAAACACGTCTTTGCACGCCGGTGCTGGGAACAATGATATTTTTTTCGGCGGACGACCGGTACCCAGAATTGCACTCAGGAACGAAGCACCAGTTTTCTTCTTCGTTTTAGAGTGCATCTTTACTACAGCTCACAAATGCATGACCCACGTAAAATAAAAATCACGTAACCGATAAAAAAAAAAAGACGCAGCAGCAACCCCGTGATGCTGCCGCGTTATCCTACAGGGAATCTGCGACGGCGGTGGCGGCACGGCCCCGCGCCCCCTGCAGCAGCGTCCCTAGCGGCAGCGGCGCACCGAGGGACCCTGTCTGGCAAGGGAAACGCGCCGCGCTTTTCACACCTCCCAATTCTAGCCACCCTACCATGGGCGACTTCATTGCAAAGTAGGGAAAAAGCAGGTTGATGAGCAAGCAATTGGCAACTACGGCATCGATTCTAGGAATGCAAGAGGAGAGATGTTAGTACAATTCGCGGAACGGAAAAGACTCCGAATAATGAATACCTTCTTCAGGAAGTGGACCTGGAAAAGTCCTAATGGAGAAACAAGGAATGAAATAGATTTCATACTCTCCGCCGATCCAAGCATAGTGCAGGATGTAGAAGTGTTAGGTAAGGTAAAGTGCACTGACCATAAGTTAGTGAGGTCTGGGATTTCTCTCAAATTGAAGAGAGAAAGAGTGAAATTAGTCAAGAGGAAACAGGCCAACCTAGACGCAGTAAGGGTAAAAAAAGCAGACCAATTCAGGCTGGTGCTCGCAAACAAATATGCAGCTTTAGAACAGGAATATGAAGACAACATAGAGGTAATCAATGAAACCGTAACTATAGGTTGATCTCAGAAGCAGCAGTTGAAGTGGGAGGTAAGGAAGGCACCAAGGCAACCGGTAGGTAAGCTCTCCCAAGAAACAAAGGACCTAATAAAAAAGCGACAAAACAAGAAAGTGTCCAA